>NC_060119.1:706916403-707219433 GCF_021461395.2 Schistocerca americana | reverse complement strand
CGAGGCAAGATTCGAACCTGCGACCGTAGCGGTCTCGCGGTTCCGGACTGCAGTGCCGGGAAGTGCACGGCCATCATAGTTCCCAGGCAGGAACAACGTATGTGCTTGTAGCGACAACTGACGAGTGGAATTACTATGCAGTGTAGTAGATAGTAGTTATATTTTTTGCTCTACTGATTTGTTTCTATTCAGTAAGAATTAGTTTGAAGTTTACTTTCGACGGATGAGATTTATTTTGTCTGTCTTCCGTGATTCATCTCTCTCTTCCAGTGTAGACAACTTTTTAAATGTATTGTGTAATGCTGAAATGCTGGAAGTATGATGGCAGTTCCTTGGATTTCAGTTTTACACGTACTAATGTTGGAACTTAAGAATGACCAGTTTGTGTCATTTATTTCAGTCTTAGCATCATAATGCATATTTCCTAGTGAAATCACATTTGTTGTCAAATCATGGTAGTTTGGTAAACAAACCATGAGGACACTTTCCTGCTGTTAAAAAGAAATTCCTAAACAAGCAGTGACTACTCTAAAACTCTTTTTTAATGTAAATCATCTACTTTGTAGTGAAGAGCAAGAAACATCACACTTCAGCAAGAAGAAGTTGGCTAATAAGCAGGTACATTACATTTTCTGTGCTTGCCACACAGTTTTAGAAGACAAGAACTTCCATACTTTAAATATTAAAGTCTTTATTCATGGATCATTTAACTGAACTCTACTTACTTTCTGAAGCATTTTCAGATCAATTTGGTCAACAGAACTAGATCAGAGATCCTTTCAGTACAAAACTTCCAGTAGTGCTTACCACTGAAGAACAATAGTAATTTGCTGAGCTATTGATTTTGTTGCAACAACGTGATGTAAGAACATTATAAATTAATTAAAATAACTTACATCAACAGTTGTTAATAATGAAATTACTATTATTATTCATTTGTTTTGAAATTTACTTCTATTTATTCCACACTTGAAAGGCTGATGTCATGTGAAAAGGAGCTGCAGGTGATTATGCTCAGGTCAGTGGAGGCATGGACCCAGAAAGTTTGAAAACCACTGACTTTGACATAGGGACATACTGCACATATGCCAGCTCAGGTGGTTAAAACTAAATATTGTGCTTGACTGGCCAAGTAGTCTGTAAATTGAAGTCTGGAATCGTCCAGCTCTCAAGTTTTCACTCTCTCTGTCATTATGCTGCTGTATTGTGAGATGATAGCTGTAGTGGTAAAGTAAGATGTCAGCTTTAATCTTCAGGCAGCATTTGGCAGCTGTTAGTATGGAGATAGTCAAAGTAGAGATATAGTGACCAGAGAAAGAGCTGTTGTGAAAAAAATTTTGGCACCCTACCCATTTTAAGGTGTAGGGTGTAAGGTGCAGAGTAAGTAGTAGTTCATAGGGAACTTGTTAAATATAAACTGTTATAGTTATCTCCTTCTGATAACTGTTAATTTGCAGTATCTACTTTTCACACCTCACTTCGTACCCCGCCCTCCTCCTTTCAGATATTCCAGTCAGTACTTCTGCCTTATCCTTTTGTCTACAAATTGTTTGCATCAAATATACCTTCAGCAGTTTTCAGAGAGATTTCTTGTTTTCTCCGGGTTGGAATACCAACAATATCAGGGAAAAATAGATGCTACTTGCCGTAAAGATGCTTCGTTGAGTTGCAGTTGCGCGTGTGCACAGACGTGGGCACATGACAGCCACTTCCAGCTGGAAGCTGGAATGCAACTGTCACATAGAATGATACAATGTCTTGGGGGGGGGGGGGGGGGGGGGACTGACAAAGGATAGCAGGGTACGGGTGGGGGAAGAGAAGAGTGTGTTCGGCATACAGTACAGGAGCTTGACTGCCAACAGATGCAGTGTCAGGAGGCTGGGGGGGGGGGGGGGGGGATGAGAGGAGCGGGGAAGGGGAAAGACAGGGCAGCACACAAAGAGGGTGAGGGGACAAGGCTAGGGAGGAAGTGATGGGACAGGGGATGGAAACTTGAGTGGAGGGTGTGGGGGTAATAGGGCAGGAGAATTTCGGGAGAAAAGAATGTGTTGTAAGGATAAGGCTCTTCTGCACAGTTCTGAATAACTGGTGATGGAGGGGAGGACCTGGATGGCTCGGGTTGTGAAGCAGCCATTGAAATCGAGCATGTTGTGTTCCACTGCATTCTGTACCACAGAATGGTCTACTTTGCTCTTGGCCACCAAACTGTGATTATTGCACAAAACTGTGCTTCACACTGAAATATACTTTGTAGTTGTAAACTGTAATCACATTGAAATGCTCCCATTTCATTTGTGTTACTATCAGTATGAGAATACTATACAAAGAGCAATTGAGGTGTTCTCCACAATGACTTAACTGAAATACATGGTCCAGTCTGGTTAATGTGATCATCACCTATGTCTTACATTATCGTCTAATAACCACTCGCACAAAACAAGTGGCAGTGGAGGGTATATGAAGCATGTCGGACACAGAAAATAATGTAGTCTTTGTCGTAATGCAGAACCGGGTTGATTTACCTGATGTCCAAATGGCATGGTCATTGTCTTTTGGACCAAGGGAGGAAGCATTTTTGAAACAGCTAAGCTTGTAAACTGTTTGACATGGCACTGTGGTTAAAGTATATCGTGCATGGCAAAATGTCGCTATCCAAAACTGATGCAGAGGCAACTGTGGTGCACCACAGGCCATAGATGACAGGGTTAAGCGACGGCTGTGGAGTTGTGTTTGAGTGAATGGATGTCCAACTGGTGAGAAGCTGACCAACCACATGAACTACTGCCAACACTGTATCACCAGTGATTGTTTAGTGAACGTTGCTGCATATGGGCCTCTGCAGCAGGCACTTGGTTCATGCTCCCATGCTGACTACTGTTCATTGGCTATGGAGGCTGGAATTTGAACGTCAGTACAACTGGATGTCCACTGAGTAGCAACAGGTGACTTTTTCAGACAATTCATGTTTTTTACTCCAGCAGCAGGAAAAATGTGAAAGAATTTATCTTGCAAAATCATGTGAAGGGTCTGTACCAGATGAAGAAGCATTATGGTCTCAGGAATGTTTTCATGGGGTTCCCTGGGTGATCTCGCCATTTTGGAAAGCACATTGAATCAGCACAAGTATGCATCTGTTCTTATGTACCTTACCTATGTCCACTTGCAGTTTGTTTTTCCTTACCACAACGGCATCTACCAGCACATAATGCAGCTTGTCATACAGCTCACAGTAAATTTTTTCATGGTTCAAAGAACACCAGGATGAGTTTACCATAGGACAACCTCAGTCTGGCTGTTCGCGTGTTGAATCCTCAACCAAGAAACCTAGACTGGCTGTCCATGGCACTGGAGTCGGCATGGCTTAGGATTCCTGACAATAACTTCCAGGACCTCACTGACGTCCTGCATGTCTTGGCAGTGTTCCACATTGCAAAAGTTGGTTACTCAGGCCTTTGACAGGTGGTCACATTAATGTGACAGGACCGTGTATATTGAGATATAGTCACAGAGCAACAAAAGTTTTAAATAGTTTTTTTTTATTAATTTCAGACTCCCATACATGGGGTAAATTTCAGTCAAATTTGAATGAAATATTGTTGTTTCGGAATATATGATATGTTAGTGTAGTATGTAAGAATTGCTGACTGATTGGGATTGCAGTTATGCTTCGATCCAGAGAACACCCCAGTTGTTGGAATACTTCCACAAATTGAGATAGTTACACATTGTTGTAGCAGATAGCTGTAAATTAGGTTGGAATGTGTTGATTTTCTCCCCTCTTCAACATTGTGAAGCTTAATATGCTGTAGGACCATAACTGGCAGCCCACACTTCTAATGGGATCAGAAGTTGTCTTATAGATCATTTTCAAGCTAAAAAACACTGTGGTGGAATAAACTGTGGAACAGATTATTTCAAAACTGCTTGCAAATATATTTGGTGTGGTACAATGAGCAATACTCCCAAACTGATTTCTGATAATTTTTAACTTATTTGGAGACAGATCTATATCACATTGTTGCACATATTAAAATTGCTGCATTGTATGGTTTTGTGGGGAAACTTGAGTACTTTGCTACACACACCTGAGTGAAAACAAACTAGGAAGGGAAGGGAGGGGAGGGGAAGGGAAGGTAAGGTAAGGTAAGGTAAGGTAAGGTAAGGTAAGGTAGCTCCACAGAAAGCCATGATTCTTGACAGCTGCAAGGTGCTTGAAACTCTTTATAACTGACCTTGTACCCCTCATCTTCTCTCCTTGAGAATTGCACCATCAACACAGCACATGGCAAAACCAACCATTTAAACAAAACTTTCTCATTCATGAGATTGCCTCCGTCCATACAGGAAATCTCTGTTTCTAGAGACTAGATACAGAATGATTCAGGAGGAATGTCACATAATTTGTGTGGTTATTCTACATGTGAAAATAAACTGAGAAAGTCCTTTGAACATGTGCCTGATTTTTCAGTCGTGGAACTGGAGCAGTTTGGTGACTACTCGCATCCATGAATGATAATGAAGACAAGAGAGAATATTACTGAAATGCTGTATAGGCACTATGGTGAACAGAGTAATTATGGGATGTATGACTGATCCGTGCAAGAAGAGGTGTTGAAATAGGCCACCACCCACACAGTGCACTTGTCAATGCATTGGAGGGTGTTGCATATCGATCATCATCTTAGTTGGCTTTAATGCATGCAAAAGCATTGGTAATGCGAACAAGAAGTTCTTCACACATCCCTCTTTAACTAATTCCATAAACAAAAGTATAATGGAGTGGATCAGGTGATCTGGCAGGGCAGGTAATGAGTTGGCCATGGCCAATACGCCGTTCAGAAAATGTATTACTCAGATATTGGGATACTCGACTGGTACACTGGATCGGTGAGCCATCATTTTGCAAATACATTTGCCATTGTTGCTCTAATGTCGCATCTTCCAAAAACGCAGGTAGATCTCCTGTCAGGAAATTCGCATATGCTGCAGCTCTCCTGCAATTTGGCAAGAACACAGGCCATTTACAAGATCATCGATCATACCACTCCATATATTTACTGAGAACCCAGCTTGGAATCTTGTTTCCCTAGTGTCATGTGGGTTCTCCATAGCCCATTATGAGAATTGTGAGTGTTCTTAATACCATTACTTTTAAATGTAGCCTCGTCTGTAAATAAAGTGTACTGCATATGCTCACCCATTCACAAAATTTTCAGCTGCTTACTGAGTCATCTGGATCCAGATGTTACATGAGCTGCTCATGGATGCGTACAAGCCACTGGAATGTAACGTATTCCACACGCGCGCTTGTGGAATATTGAGCTGATCACTAAGGCGCCCAGTACTTGTGGTGGGACTCCATTATACCATTACAATAATGTCTAGCCTTTCCTCAACTGACTGGATGGCCTTACATTCTGTTGTGTACACTGGATAGTGTTGAATTCACTTAATGTTCGAAAAACCCTAGGAAATACCTTGCAACTGGGGGTTTGTCGATCAGGGAAACATCTCTGGTATTCTGTCTAGCCCCAAGGGCACTGCCATTACAGTACCTATACACAAACAATATGTCTGCGTATTCTGCATGGGTGAATATTATGCGACATGTTGGTATTCACAGACACAATGAACTTAACCAATTAAACATTGTTCGCATACCATGCGTACAAAGCCTCATGACTGCTCAATGATCCAGCCTATGGTTGTACATTATGTATTCTTGCCGCTGTTGCCTAGGTGTGACATTACAGTGCTGCCATCTGTTGGAGAAGTGCTTCACACCTTTTGTATGGGTCGCCGGCCGGTGTGGCCGAGCGGTTCTAGGCGTTTCAGTCGGGAACCGCGCGACTGCTATGGTCGCAGGTTCGAATCCTGCCTCGCGCGTGGATGTGTGTGCTGTCCTTAGGTTAGTTAGGTTTAAGTAGTTCTAAGTTCTAGGGGACTGATGACCTCAGATGTTAAGTCCCGTAGTGCTCAGAGCCATTTGAATCAATTTTTTTTGTGTGGGTCAGTAATCTGTCACACCATTATTGTGTCCACCACAACCCTACACTGCTTTTCGGTAAGTAATGTTCACACTTGTCTTCATATTCATTCTGACTGAAAATCAGCCACATGTTCAAAGTTTTTTTTGTTTATTTTCACATGTAGAATCATCTCTTAAACTATGTGACATTTCTCCTGAATCACCCTGTACAGGTCACACTCACCTCTCACTTTAAGGAGAGTATACACTTTCTGAGAAGTGTGACAGCAATATGGATGGAGGCATTGCCATGAATGTGGAAGACTTCTCATATTGGTTGGTTATCCTTTGCTATGTTGATGGTACAGTACTTTAAGAAAGATAAGTCAAAAAACCACTTTCACCTTCCAGCTGTTTCTATAGGCACTTGCACTACATCCTTAACCTAATGGCACATGGAAAGTGTAGTGCCTGCATAACATCGGATATGGTGTGTCTATGCTGGGCACCCTGTTTAGCCATGATCAAATGCACTTTCTCATTATCTACCTGTCACACCTGTGACAAATGCAGTACAAGTTCTGAAAACATTACTATTCTGTTTGCTGTAGTGAACGGTGCATACTGTCTCCAACTCTGTAGAAGACGTGTTTAACTCATTTGCTTAAGTGTGTGAAAGCTTCAGAGTATTGGAAAAGTAATCAGGAGCTGCTGAATATGCAGGATGGTAGACATGAAAGTGATGAAAACACTGATTATGAAGCTGAGAGAGAGAGAGAGAGAGAGAGAGAGAGAGAGAGAGAGAGAGAGAGAGAGAGAGACGAGTGCCCCATGCTCCCCCTTTTATATATAAAACACCCTATTTTACATTTTTGTGCAGTCTGCATTTTAAAAAAATACACAGAATTGAAGAAAATGTTAAAAAAAAACACACTCGAGGAAAATGTTAAACCCCTCTCAAAATACGAGCAAAAACACATGTAATTGGCATATACGATTAAAAATTGCATTCTTCTCCAGTACTTTGTATAAAATCTAAGTGTAGGAAATTAAATGTACAGCAAAATATTTATACAACCATTTGTGGTAATCAATTCATCGGTTCTTAAAAAATCACAGATGTGTAACAGCAAGCAAAAACTCAGAAAAAATTGAAATTCATATCTGTGTACAAGGTAATGAAACTATTTTTCGACATGCTACAACCACAAATTATACATTCAGAAGGTGCATTTTTGAGAGATCATCCTTTGTGCTCGCCCAGAAAAAAGCAAAAATTGATGAATGAGAATTAAATCGAAAACATCACGGCAGCTAAGTGGTTAAACCATAAACATAAATGTGGACATCTACTTAATAACAAACTTCTGTCATCATTGCTGTTATTGTTTAATGCTTTTCTGATGAGCCACACTTCACATGCTCAGCACCATTAAAGTGTTATTTTAGGCTTGTTGAGAGAAACAGACACACAAAAAAATGAGTTTACTTCGCCCATTGATATTCCAAGCCAATTAGGTGCCTGAAGCTGCTTCGGACAAATCTTCCCAGCAAACCCCTAAAGAGATGCGAGAGAGCAAGCAAACTAAGAATTAGTCTGCTAAGAGGCAGGACCCTCTGGTGGCCCAACACTACCACTCCCTCTCAGTCCTGCGTCTGAGGATGCGGTGGAGACCTTGGCGTCCCCTGCGGATCTGGATCTCACTGATGCCTCATCCACCATAGAAATAGCTACAAATAGTCAATCGGTGGCAGCAAGTGACCCTGAGGCATAACCTGCTTCCTAGCGCGGTTCATGGCTTCCTAGCCTCACGATATCATCATCCTCCATTGGAATTGCGGCAGTTTTTTCCACCGCCTGGCTGAGCAACAGCAACTGTTAAGCTTTATACCTGCTTTCTGCATTGGCCTTCAGGAAACCTGGATCCTGGAAATGTGGACCCCTGCCCTCCACGGCTACAGGGGATATTACAAGAACCGTAGTGACTATAACAGTGTGTCGTGCAGTTTGTGTCTTATGTCGTGAACTTGGCATGCAGTGAACCTGTGCCCCTTCAAACCCATCTTGAAGCTGTGGCTGTCAGGATAAGGACAACACTGGAAATAACTGTCTGCAATGTACACCTTCCTCCAGATGGTGCAGTACCCCTGAACGCATTGGCTGCACTGATTGATCAACTCCCTAAACCTTGCCTGCTTTTGGGAGATTTTAATGCCCATAACCCCTTGTGATGTGGCACCTTGCTTACTGGCCAAGGCAGAGATGTCGAAAATTTATTGTCCCAGCTTGGCGTCAACCTCTGCCTCTTAAATACTGGTGTGTGTCCCCTCCCCCCCCTATATCGGTGTGGCCATGACACACATTCGGCCATTGATCTCTCAGTTTGCAGTCCTGACCTTGTCCCATCTATCCACTGGAGAGCACATGACGACCCGTGTGGTAGTGACCACTTCCCCATCTTCCTGCCACTGGCTCGGCATCACGCCCACAGATGCCTACCCAAACAAGACAGATGGGGATGCTTTCATCTCTGCTGTCACCATGGAATCTCTCCCACACGGTAACATTGATGTGGTGACTGAGCAGGTAACTACAACGATCGTTTCGGTGGCGGAAAATGCAATCCCTTGTTCTTAAGGGTGCCCCCAGCAAAAGACAGTCCCTTGGTGGGTGCCGGAAGTCGCTGATGCAATTAAGGAGCATCAGCGAGCTCTACAGTGGCATAAGCGGCACCCTTCCCTGGAGCACCTCGTAGCCTTCAAACGCCTCCGAGCCTGCGTTCGCCAGCTTATCAAAAGACGGAAACAGCAGTGTTGGGAAGGTGACATATGGCAGCCAATGTTCGACAGTTATCCCTCCCAAGTCTGGGAAAAGATCAAACAAGTTTTTGGGCACCAGACCCCAACAGCCCAACAGGTGTTCCCAGTGTTAACATAAATGGCGTGTTACCTACCAATGCAAACGCGACGGCCGAGCAGCTTTGCTAAGCACTACGCTCATGCCTCTGCGTCAGAGAACTAACCCCCCCCCCCCTCCCCCCCTCCCCAGGCCTTTCGCCTTCTCAAACGGAGGATGGAATGGAAAGTCCTCTCATTCACTACATGCCACAGTGAACCCTGTAACACCCCATTTACGGAGTGGGAGCTCCTCAGTGCCCTTTCACAGTGCCCCGACACAGCTCCTGGGCCAGATCGGATCCACAGTCAGATGATTAAACATCTCTCGTCTGACTACAAGTGACATCTCCTCACGATCTTCAACCTGATCTTGTGCGATGGTGTCTTTCCATCGTACTGGTGGGAGAACATGATCGTACCGGTATTCAAACCCGGCAAAAACCCGGTTGGTGTGGTTAGCTATTGGTCCATCAGCCTCACCAACATTTTTTTGTAAGCTGCTGGAATGTATCGTGTGTCGGCAGCTTGCTTGGGTCCTGGAGTCAGTGGCCAACTCGGCTCCTTGCCAGGGCGGTTTCTGTCTGGGTCCTCTACAACTGATCATTTTGTGTCCCTTGAGTCTGTCATCCAAACAGCGTTTTCCGGAAACCAACACCTTGTTGCCGCCTTTTTTGATTTCTGAAAAGCATATGACACCACCTGGCGACACATCCTTGCCACATTATACGAGTGGGGTCTACATCTACATCTACATCTACATCTACATTTATACTCTGCAAGCCACCCATCGGTGTGTGGCGGAGGGCACTTCACATGCCACTGTCATTACCTCCCTTTCCTGTTCCAGTCGCGTATGGTTCGCGGGAAGAACGACTGTCTGAAAGCCTCCGTGCGTGCTCTAATCTCTATAATTTTACTTTCGTGATCTCCTAGGCAGGTATAAGTAGGGGGAAGCAATATATTCGATACCTCATCCAGAAACGCACCCTCTCGAAACCTGGCGAGCAAGCTACATCGCGATGCAGAGCGCCTCTCTTGCCGAGTCTGCCACTTGAGTTTGTTAAACATCTCCGTAACGCTATCACAGTTACCAAATAACCCTGTGACGAAACGCGCCGCTCTTCTTTGGATCTTCTCTGTCTCCTCCGTCAACCCGATCTGGTTCGGATCCCACACTGATGAGCAATACTCAAGTATAGGTCGAACGAGTGTTTTGTAAGCCACCTCCTTTGTTGATGGACTAAATTTTCTAATGACTCTCCCAATGAATCTCAACCTGGTACCCGCCTTACCAACAATTAATTTTATATGATCATTCCACTTCAAATCGTTCTGTACGCGTACTCCCAGATATTTTACAGAAGTAACTGCTACCAGTGTTTGTTCCGCTATCATATAATCATACAATAAAGGATCCTTCTTTCTATGTATTCGCAATACATTACATTTGTCTATGTTAAGGGTCAGTTGCCACTCCATTCACCAAGAGCCTATCTGCTGCAGATCTTCCTGCATTTCACTACAATTTTCTTATGTTGCAACTTGTCTGTATACTACAGCATCATCCGCGAAGAGCCGCATGGAACTTCTGACACTATCTACTAGGTCATTTATATATAGTGTGAAAAGCAATGGTCCCATAACACTCCCCTGTGGCACGCCAGAGGTTACTTTAATGTCTGTAGACGTCTCTCCATTGATAACAACATGCTGTGTTCTGTTTGCTAAAAACTCTTCAATCCAGCCACACAGCTGGTCTGATATTCCGTAGGCTCTTACTTTGTTTATCAGGCGACAGTGCGGAACTGTATTGAACGCCTTCCGGAAGTCAAGGAAAATAGCATCTACCTGGGAGCCTGTATCTAATATTTTCTGGGTCTCATGAATAAATAAAGCGAGTTGGGTCTCTCACAATCACTGTTTCCGGAATCCATGTTGATTCTTACATAGTAGATTCTGGGTTTCCAAAAACGACATGATACGCGAGCAAAAAACATGTTCTAAAATTCTACAACAGATCGACGTCAGAGATATAGGTCTTTAGATTTGCGCATCTGCTCGACGACCCTTCTTGAAGACTGGGCTACCTGTGCTCTTTTCCAATCATTTGGAACCTTCCGTTCCTCTAGAGACTTGTGGTACACGGCTGATAGAAGGGGGGCAAGTTCTTTTGCGTACTTTGTGTAGAATCGAATTGGTATCCCGTCAGGTCCAGTGGACTTTCCTCTGTTGTGTGATTCCAGTTGCTTTTCTATTCCTTGGACACTTATTTCAATGTCAGCCATTTTTTCATTTGTGCGAGGATTTAGAGAAGGAACTGCAGTGCGGTCTTCCTCTGTGAAACGGCTTTGGAAAAAGGTGTTTAATATTTCAGATTTACGCGAGTCACTTACTGATTTAACGTAAGACCAGAACTTCCTAGGATTTTCTGTCAAGTCGGTACATAGAATCTTACTTTCGAATTCACTGAATGCTTCACGCATAGCACTCCTTACGCTAACTTTGACATTGTTTAGCTTCTGTTTGTCTGAGAGGTTTTGGCTGCGTTTAAACTTCGAGTGAAGCTCTCTTTGCTTTCGCAGTAGTTTCCTAACTTTGTTGTTGTACCATGGTGGGTTTTTCCCGTCCCTCACAGTTTTACTCGTCACGTACCTGTCTAAAATGCATTTTACAATTGCCTTGAACTTTTTCCAAAAACACTCAACATTGTCAGTGTCGGAACAGAAATTTTCGTTTTGATCTGTTAGGTAGTCTGAAATCTGCCTCCTATTACTCTTGCTAAACAGATAAATCTTCCTACCTTTTTTTATATTGCTATTAACTTCCATATTCAGGGATGCTGCAACAGCCTTATGATCACTGATTCCCTTTCCTGCACATACAGAGTCGAAAAGTTCGGGTCTGTTTGTTATCAGTAGGTCAAAGATGTTATCTTCACGAGTCGGTTCTCTGTTTAATTGCTCGAGGTAATTTTCGGATAGTGCACTCAGTATAATGTCACTCGATGCTCTGTCACTACCACCCGTCCTAAACATCTGAGTGTCCCAGTCTATATCTGGTAAATTGAAATCCCCACGTAAGACTATAAAATGCTGAGAAAATTTATGTGAAATGTATTCCAAATTTTCTCTCAGTTGTTCTGCCACTAATGCTGCTGAGTCGGGAGGTCGGTAAAAGGAGATAATTATTAACCTAGCTCGGTTGTTGAGTGTAACCTCCACCCGTAATAATTCGCAGGAACTATCCACTTCTACTTCACTACAGGATAAACTACTACTAACAGCGACGAACACTCCACCACCGGTTGCATGCAATCTATCCTTTCTAAACACCGTCTGTACCTTTGTAAAAATTTCGGCATGATTTATCTCTGGCTTCAGCCAGCTTTCTGTACCTATAACGATTTCAGCTTCGGTGCTTTCTATCAGCACTTGAATTTCCGGTACTTTACCAACGCAGCTTCGACAGTATACAATTACAATACCGATTGCTGCTTGGTCCTCGCTTGTCCTGACTTTGCCCCGCACCCGTTGAGGCTGTTGCCCTTCCTGTACTTGCCCAAGGCCATCTAACCTAAAAAACCGCCCAGCCCACGCCACACAACCCCTGCTACCCGTGTAGCCGCTTGTTGCGTGTAGTGGACTACTGACCTATCCAGCGGAACCCGAAACCCCACCACCCTATGGCGCAAGTCGAGGAATCTGCAGCCCACACGGTCGCAGAACCGTCTCAGCCTCTGATTCAGGCCCTCCACTCGGCTCTGTACCAAAGGTCCACAGTCAGTCCTGTCGACGGTGCTGCAGATGGTGAGCTCTGCTTTCATCCCGCTAGCGAGACTGGCAGTCTTCACCAAATCAGATAGCCGCCGGAAGCCAGAGAAGATTTCCTCCGATCCATAGCGACACACATCATTGGTGCCGACATGAGCAGATGGGTGCACCCTGTACCCTTCATGGCATCCGGAAGGGCCCTTTCCACATCTGGAATGACTCCCCCCAGTATGCACACGGAGTGCACATTGGTTTTCTTCCCCTCTCTTGCTGCCATATCGCTAAGGGGCCCCATTACGCGGCTCTACGCGGGTCTCCAAGGCCTGCTCCCAATTTTTAGCCAGAATTTCTTGTCGCTTCGTACTTTCGGGGTCCAAGTTGGTGCTTCCCATAGTTCCCTACACATCCAGGAGAATGGCCCCCCAGGGCTCTGTATTCAGTGTTTCTATATTTTTAGTATCCATTAACGGTCTAGCTGCAGCTGTAGGGCCATCTGTATGCAGACAACTTCTGCATTTCGTACTGCTCAACCAGTACTGGTGTTGCTGAATGGCACCTACAAGGCGCAGTCGTGGGCCATTGTCCAATGCTTCCAGTTTTCGGCCACAAAGTTGTGTGTTGTGCACTTCTGTCTGCATCGTACTGTTCATCCGGAACCAGAACTTTACCTTACTGGTGATCCTCTTACTGTAACGGAGACATATTGATTCTTAAGACTGGTTTTTAATGCCGGATTGACTTGGCTTCCTCACCTTCGTCAGCTTAAGTGGAATTTCTGGCAGCACCTCAATGTATTACTCGCTTGTGGCAAGTTGGGGGATGTTTCTGTTACCATCGCGCCCCATAAGAGCTTAAATATAGTCCAGGGTATTATATTCTACAGGGACCTTCTTTTGGAGTCTGACTATGAGCTATGTGCCAATTTAGAGCAGTGAGCTGTTGATTTCATCCGGTGCGTCCATTGGGGTCTGAGGGATAACCAGGTTGCCACCGGTGCCTTCATCTTGGCCTTCGAGGGTGACACACTGCCTGAGTAGGTCAAGGTGATGGTCTGCTGCTGTGACATCAAGCCATATATCCGTCCCCCAATGCAGTGCTTTAAGTGCTGGAAGTTCAGCTATATGTCTTCCCACTTTACTTCCAGCCCCACCTGTCGAGATTGTGGACGTCCATCGCATCCCAATAGTCCATGTTCCCCGCTTCCCATCTGAGTCAACTGCAGAGAGCATCATTCACCTTGCTCGCTAGACTGCAGGATTTTACAGAAAGAGAGGAAAAACGTGGAATATAAGACCCTTGACCGACTAACCTACACTGAGGCTAAGATGAAATTTGAGCGCCTGCATCCTGTGTCTATGATCACCTCATACGCCGCTGCTACGAGAACAGTTGTCGCCCCATCATTTCTTCAAATTCCTGTTGCGCCTCAGAAACGGGAGACTACACCTGCCCCCTTGATGGTGGGGGGCACCTCCCTCCCTGCTGCTCCAGCACCACCTACTTTGGGAGCTTCTGAGCTGGAGAAGCGTATGTCTTCTTCGGCTCCTCTCGCTAGGAAGGGGACCATTGGGTCACTCCCTTCCCAGGGTTCTGCTAATGAGAAAGATAATCCCCGCCAGTGGCTGAAGAGCCCAAAAGCAGCTAGTCGTAGGGCTTCATGCTCGTTCTCACTCCCGAGACAGATTCAGTGAAGTCCTTCCAGCCAGGGAAACCCAAGGAACAGCACAAGAAAGTCAAAAAGACGACACCCAAGAACAAGGAACTTGCAGTGGCAACCACACCACCGCTACCTACAAGCTCTGCGTCTCAGGATCGGGTGGAAATTCTGGCGTCCGCTGAGGACCTGGATCTTGCCGGACCCTCAGACACAATGGATATAGACTGCTCAGGCAAAACGTCAGTGGCAGCAGGTGACTCTGAGGTGTAAACTGCCTCATTGACTGTTCCATGCCTTCCCAGTTCCACGATGATGTCATCTTCCAATGGAAATGCGGTGGTTTTTTCCACCACCTGGCTGAGCTACAGCTACTGTTAAGCTTTACACCTGCTTTCGGCATTGCCCTCCAGGAAACCTGGTTCCCGGCAATGTGGACCCCTGGTCTCTCCGGCTAGAAGGGATATTACAGGAACTGTAGCGACTGTAATAAAGTGTCAGGTGGAGTTTGCGTTTACGTCCTAAACTCAGTCTGTAGTGAAACTGTGCCCCTTCAAACCCCTCTTGAAGCTGTGACTGTCAGAATATGGACAACACAGGAAATAACTGTCTGCAACGTATATCTTCCTTCTGATGGTGCAGCACCCTTGAATGTATTAGCTGCACTGATTGATCAACTCCCTAAACCTTCCCTACTTTTGGGAAATTTTAATGCCCATAACACCTTGTGGGGTGACAGACACCATGCTTACTTGCCGAGGCAGAGATGTTGAAACTTTCGTATCCCAGTTCGACATCTGCATTTTAAATACCGGGGCCGCCACACATTTCAGTGTGGCTCATGGTAGTTACTTGGACATTGATTTATCAATTTGCAGCCCAAGACTTTCCATCCACTTGAAATATGGTCACTACTTTGTTTTTATTTACTTAAATTTGGCATATTTCGTGACAGTACCTTTTCCGTAAGATGTTTACTAGGCGATATTTGTCTTGGTTTCAGTTGTCTAGTGGTAGTATGATTCCACAATGCAGTTTCGTCGGCTGCAGAAATGACCTGGTTCAATGGGTTTGCCTCATTTTTGGTGCTTCAAATACCATTTCTTCGAATGTGGTTTCTTCTTAAAGTTTATATAAAAAAAGTGGTAACATAATTCATTTCTTTCTGTTCACTTCCAAATTATTATGACGGCGACCTGCACATTGTTCTACCGTCAACACACACCACGAGTTCACTGCCGACTGACTACAGTCAAAGACGACTCTAGCGTCAAAGACATTTTACACAACACACAAGCTTCCACTTGTAATCAGTCTCTTTGATATTCTTTGTCACAATTATTAATAGTAATCAATATGCTTTCACTCTCAAAAATATAAGTAAATTAACATAGAATAAGGCAAAATATAATAAAAAAATTCTGACAAAAAATATAAGAAAACATTTATAATTTGGTATCGACAAATCCAGTAGAAAATAACACATCTCCCAGATCCATTACACACTGGAGAGCACAAGATGACCTGTGTTGTTTGGACCACTTCCCCATCTTCCAGACACTGCCCCAGCGTAAGGGTCTGTGGATGCATGTCCAAATGGGCTTTAAATAAGGCGGACTGGCTAACTTTCACCTCTGATATCACCGTTTACTCTCCCCCTCATGGTAGCATCAATGTGATGGTGGAGCAAGTGAATACCAGAATAGTTCTTGTGGCAGAAAATGCGATCCATCACTCTTTAGGGTGCCCCTGGCGAAAGACAGTCCCTTGGTGGTCGGTGGAAGTTGCTGAGGCAATTACTGTATGTTGGTGAGCTCTACAGCAACATAAGCGACACCCTTCCCTAGAGCATCTTATAGCCTTTATAAGCAGCTCTGTGCCCAAGTATTCCAGCTTATAAAGTGACAGAAACAGGAGTGTTGGGAGTGGTATGTGTCGACTATTGGCTGCCATACGTCACCTTCCCAAGTATGGACGAAAATCAGATGTCTTTTTGGGTACCAAACCCCAACAGGTGTCCTTGGCTTTACCATTAATGGCGTACTATGTACCGATCCAAATGCAATTGCCGATCACTTTGTTGAGCACTGTGCTCGAGCCTCTGTGTTGCAATGGCACCTTTCCATCGCACTGGTGGGAGAACACCATCATGCCAGTGCTCAAACCTGGTTAAAACCCACTTGATGTGGATAGCTATCAGCCCATCAGCCTCACCAACGTTCTTGTTGTGCTGCTGGAATGTATGGTGTGTCAACAGTTGAGTTGGGTCCTGGAGTCACATGGCCTACTGGCTCCATGTTAGGGTGGCTTCCACCAGCGGTGCTCTACCACTGATAATCTTGTGTCCCTCGAGTCTGCCATCCAAACAGCTTTTTCCAGACACCAACACCTTGTAGCCGTATTTTTTGATTTACGCAAAGTGTATGACATCACCTGGCAAAATCGTATCCTTGCCACGTTATACGGGTGGGGCCTTTGAGGCCCACTCCCGATTTTTATCCAGAATTTCTTATTGCTTCGTACTTTTCATGTCCAAGTTAGTGCCTCAAATAGTTCGCCCCATATCCAGGAGAATGGGGTCCCACAGGGCTCTGTATTGAGTGTATCACTATTTTTAGTGGCCATTAATGGTCTAGCAGCAGCTGACTGCCGTCTATCTCACCCTATCTGTATGCAGACGGCTTCTGCATTTCGTACTGCTCCACCAGTACTGGTGTTGCTGAGCAGCGCATACAGGGAGCCATCCATTAGCTGCAGTCATGCACTGTCACCCGTTGCTTCCAATTTTCGGCCATTAAGTCTTGTGTCGCGCACTTCCGTCGGCGTTCTACCGATCACCCGGAACCAGAACCTTCCCTTAATGACGGTCCACTCACTGTAGTGGAGACATATCATATCGATTCTTAGGAGTGGTTTTCGATGCCTGATTGACTTGGCAACCTCACCTTCGTCAGTTTAAGTGGAAGGGCTGGCACCATCTCAATGCCCTCCCCTGCCTGAGCAACACCAATTGGGGTGCAGATCGCTCTACTCTGCTGCAGCTCTACAAAGTCCTTGTTCAATCCCACCTTGACTATGGGAGTCTGGTTTATGGTTTGGAGGCACCCTCAGCATTGCGTTTATTCGACCCAGTGCACCATTGTCACTTTCGCCTTGTGACGGGAGCTTTTAGGAGTAGTCCGGTGACCAGTGAACTGGTGGAGGCCAGATCCAACGTGCACAACTGCTCGCCAGTTACGTTGCATACATTCGTAGTTCTCCTGCGCGTCCAAATTATCGTCTCCTTTTTCCACCCGGGGAGTTCATCTCCTGCATCGGCGGCCTAGGTCAGGGCTAACGATTGCAGTTCGCATATGATCCCTTCTGTCTGAACTGGAGCCCTTCCCTTTACCACCTCCCAATCAGGTCCGTCTGCATACATATACATGGTGTACACCTAGGCCGCAGATTCGTCTGGATCTTTCGCATGACCCTATGGAAGCAGTTACTCCTGTTGCTCTCCGCTGTCACTTCCTCTCTGAAGCGGTTTACACCAATGGCTCAATGGCTGATGGTCAAGTTGGCTTCGCCTACATCCACAGAGGTCATTTTGAACAGCATTCCTTGCCTGGTGGCTGCAATGTATTCACGGCAGTGCTAGTGGCCATCTCTCGTGTACTGACTCCCTGAGCAGCCTACAAACTGTCGACCAGTGCTACCCTCGTCATCCTTCGGTAGTGTTCATCCAGGAATCTATCTGTACCCTGGACCGGTTCTGTCGTTCAGTGCTTGTTTGTGTGGTCCCCAGGACACGTCGTCATCCCAGGCAATGAACTTGCCAACGGGCTGGCCAAACAGGCTATAAGGAAATCACTTATTGTGATCAGCATTCCAATAACTGATCTGCGTTTGTTTTTACGCCACCAGGTTTTTGGCTTTGGGAGACGGAATGCCATAACCGCAGTACACACAACAAACTGATGCCATTAAGGAGACCACGAAAGTGTGGCAGTCCTCCATGTGGGCCTCTCGCAGGGACTCTATGGTTCTGTCAGCTCCGCATTGGCCATGCTTGGGCGATTAGTAGCTAACTCCTGTGCTATGAAGATCCGCCTCAGTGTCGATGCAGCACACAGGTGACAGTGGCCCATATTCTGGTGCACTGTCCCACTTTGACTGCCCTGTGACGAAATCTTTGGTTACCGGAATTGTTGCTGCTAATATTATCTGACTCTGCCTCATCGGCAGATTTAGTTTTACATTTTATTCATGAGGATGGGTTTTATCGTTTCATCTAAGTTTTAGCACAGGTCCTTTGTCCCTCTGTGTCCTCCACCATTGTGCTTTTAGGGTGGAGGTTTTAATGTTGCTGGATTCTCCTTTTTATTCTCATGGACAGCCAGCCGTGGTAATCTGTTTTGTTGTTTTAATCTCTTCTACCTGCTTTTTGCGTTTCTGTGGTTTTCTTCTCCCCTTCTGTCCATTGAAGTGTTTGTTGCCCTTCTGTTTTTCTTGTGGTTTTTCCTTTCTCTCCGTTTTGTGTTGTCAGTCTTGCTTGTTTTATTCTTACTCTTGTGGCATTCTTTTATTCGGAACAAGGGACAGATGACCTAGCAGTCTGGTCCCTTCCCCTCTCTTTGAAACCAACCAACCAACCAATTAGATGTCGGCTCAGTGAATTTCTGTACAATGTGTAAAGTGTAAATTTGAAATAAAGCTCAGTTTCATGCCTCTATCACTGCTGCCAATCTTTACGATGAACAGTGTTTGGTGGAAAGTACATGCGTGTGTAATGTATGTAGTTGAAAGGCTCAGGTAAAAGGTGAATTGAGTGAGGCCATACATTGCAGGCTAGTGGCCATCATGACAATGCCCCATGTCATACGGACACTTTCATCACAGAATTTTTTACCTCAAAAAGCATTCCTGTTGTTCCACAGACACCCAAACCACCTGATCTGAGTCCTTGTGACTTTTTTCTTGTCCTGACATTGAAAAATATCTTGAAAGGATGTTATATTGAGACTCTAGAGCACATTCAAAACAATGTGTCCGACATGTTGAAGTCCTTTCCAGTTGAAGCCTTTCCGCACTGCTACCAAGGGTGGAAACAACAGCTCCACTGATGTAGAGCCGTCCAAGGGAACTAATTTGAGGGGGACAAATTATTGTTGTTGGAAAGCGATAAAAACTTCAATAAATAAAATATCAGTCTTACTATTTTTTCACACACCTCATACTTTGTTTGTGTACATAGTGGGTCAACAGTGTAAAGTCCCTTCACAATGTGAATTATCATTGTTGGAAATGACATAGATGTCGGGCTTGTAAACTGCAGCAACCAGGCATGTAACACATGTAGAGAAAATTTAATGGAGGCAGTAAATACAAGAGCACACATTTCAAGTACAGAGCGGTAGTACCTGTCTTTCATATTATTTGTATTGTAATGTCAGTTCACAAAAATGTATTTTGTGATGGTTAAGATAATAAAATTTTCAGATATTTCTTTCTTCCCATGAAAGCTGAAATAATTTAAGTGTTTTGCTTTGTGTGGAAAACTTGTTGTTAATTAATTTGTTGTAGGCACATGGTTCTACCTTTGTCCTAGATTATAGCTTTCTTTTCTAAACATTGACATCCATACTCATTGTATAGTGTATAGGAACTTCATACCGTGTTTTGCACTGCCAGTTTTCTACTGTGTGTGTGCTGTGAAATACGAATATGCAGCCCAAACATTCTTTTATATTAGACTTCAGACACTTTATGTCTTATGTACAGTATTTCTAAGAATAATGGATATTACTAACTGTCCTAAAGCACGGTCAATGCCTTCTCCATGTTGTTTCTCAGTGAAAGTAGATCAACGTGATCACTGCAAAACAATCCTTTGGTATATTAATATTTATGTACAGCATATTTTGAGGTAAATATTTTAGTATTTCTTGTTTAATTATAGTCTCTCTTGTTTTACAGGTAGCCATAAAAATAATTGATAAAACACAGCTGAACCCTGGAAGCCTGCAAAAGGTAAATAAAATTTATCTATAGACAAGTCTTCTTCAAATTAATGTTAAAAAACTAAACCCGTATCTGTGATAGATAAAATTGAATGCACATTAAATTTTCTAGGTTGGTGGTGTGGGGTGGGGGGATGCGGAAGCAGTGATATAATATAATACTTCTATTAAAGTTAAAAAATTGAATTCGTTATTGTTATACTCCTGCTGCTGCTATATTCTGCAATGTAACTATGAATAGGTGTATTCCATTGTCTAAATTAAGATGATACAACACTGTTACTACCCCACCCAGTGTCCCCTCTCTGTCCTGTCGCCGCCCCACCCCTTTTCCCCTGTTTACCCTGTTGCCACCCTACTCCGCCTCCCCTCTCCGCGCTGCCGCCGCCCCGCTCTGGCTCCCGTCTCCGCGCTGCCGCCGCCGCCCCGCTCTGGCTCCCGTCTCCGCGCTGCCGCCGCCGCCCCGCTCTGGCTCCCGTCTCCGCGCTGCCGCCGCCGCCCCGCTCTGGCTCCCGTCTCCGCGCTGCCGCCGCCGCCCCGCTCTGGCTCCCGTCTCCGCGCTGCCGCCGCCGCCCCGCTCTGGCTCCCGTCTCCGCGCTGCCGCCGCCGCCCCGCTCTGGCTCCCGTCTCCGCGCTGCCGCCGCCGCCCCGCTCTGGCTCCCGTCTCCGCGCTGCCGCCGCCGCCCCGCTCTGGCTCCCGTCTCCGCGCTGCCGCCGCCCCGCTCTGGCTCCCGTCTCCGCGCTGCCGCCGCCCCGCTCTGGCTCCCGTCTCCGCGCTGCCGCCGCCCCGCTCTGGCTCCCGTCTCCGCGCTGCCGCCGCCCCGCTCTGGCTCCCGTCTCCGCGCTGCCGCCGCCCCGCTCTGGCTCCCGTCTCCGCGCTGCCGCCGCCCCGCTCTGGCTCCCGTCTCCGCGCTGCCGCCGCCCCGCTCTGGCTCCCGTCTCCGCGCTGCCGCCGCCCCGCTCTGGCTCCCGTCTCCGCGCTGCCGCCGCCCCGCTCTGGCTCCCGTCTCCGCGCTGCCGCCGCCCCGCTCTGGCTCCCGTCTCCGCGCTGCCGCCGCCCCGCTCTGGCTCCCGTCTCCCCTCTCCGTTGTATACAAACAACTTTTTGTTATTTTTGCAAGAAATTTGTATAGCTTATTACTAGCTTTTTGCAGTGCTGTGTGGATGTAAACTTGATTGGAAATGCTACCTAACAGTATTGCAGTGTACAAATAAGAAAGTATATGTTGAGGTTACCACATAGCAAAACATTAAAGGTACTTTGAGTTACAGAGTCTAATTTTGGAATGAATATTGTGCCAAGGACTGCTCTCTAATTTTGCATTCCTTTTCTAGATACGATATATAAAACAATTGCCCTATGTACAATGACTATTTGTCCCCTCCAAATAACATGCTGCACTGAAGCCCCATTACATATGAAATTCCAAACAGAAAAGGGAAGAAAGATGTATGAGCGGAGCAAAGACTAAGCAAGGACTTTGTACATTATTATAGCTACACAAGCGAAGTAAATTTTCTCTTTTAGTGCTCTCTGGCAACTAATCAAACTGACCAAAAATTTCTAACAGGTAGCGGAAAAGAACTGTGAATGGTGGTTTAAGAAGCACTGCTTTCAAAATAAATTTCCTTTTTACACTAGATTAATTATGTTTTGAGTGAGGCTGTGCAGTGAGTTTTCTTGAATCGCAAAGCTTTTGATTCTCATTCAAACCTTAACACTTTGAGTACAGCCGCTTAGAAAAATTTTGGACACAGAAGACCACCCATTGGTACCATTATTTCAGATTTTACCAGCATGTTTGTGTTTGATATATTGCAAAGGGGTAATATACGAAAAAAAAAAATCATATGCTTAAGCATAGCTTTTCTTGTACGTACACTATACATTTATAAATTTAAACAAGGAACTTTAGTATTTGTGTGTTCGTGCAACTTAACAGTGATATTGGTATTAGCTGACTCAAAGTGTCCTATACTCTGAGTATAAGATGTCATTTGCTGGCGACATAACGTATCGTGAGCAATGATTGAATGACAGAAGTGCCTCACAATCTCTATTTCAGTGATTCAGAAACTAATGTGCTGAGTTTTGAGTTTGGTGGAATAATATTTTTGGAATACGAAAATCTGCTCTGCATCAAAGATCTTTCCAAAACACATCCTTTTTTTTTTTTTTTGATTCATTTCGTAAAGTGCCAGGGACAGGTTTTACGATTCCAGGGGGAAGCACAAAGCCACTTCACACTGAGAAAGTGTATCCTCGCCTGGATAAACTGTGTTTGCACCTGGGAGAAAGCGTATTTTCAACTGGGAAATTTGTGAATATTTTTGCTTGCCAGCATATACACCCTGCTGCCATCACCCCGCGCCCCGACCCAAAGCTACCAGTGTGCCACACACTTCACCCTGTCGCCGCCACCGTGTGCGCCGCGCACTCTGCCCTGTCGCCACCACCATGTATCCACCCCCACATCCTCTACAACCCATTGCCATTTTGCCCCCCCCCCCCCCCCCACCCTGTCCGCACTGTCATCACCCGGCATTCCCCTCAGTCCACACTGTAGTCACTGGGCACCCAATCCTGTCCGCAATGTCACCACCACTCTCCCCCCCCCCCCCCCCCCTTCTTCCCTCCCCTCCCACACTTTCTGCCTTGTTGTCCCCATCGACCCTTCCTCTCCTCACTTGTCACCCATTTCGTTTGGTCATTCGGCTCTGTCCTGTAGCTGCCACTAAGCAGCAGCAGCACCACCGAAATCCGCCCCCCCACCACGAGCTGCTCCCCACTTCCTAGCAGCCGTTGCATGCACCCTTTTTCTCCTCAATATTACCACCACCTTTCAATGCGCCACTGCTGCGCTTCTGCCTTGATACTGCCTTCATGCCACCCTGTTGCTGCTCTCATTACCTCCCAGCTGTTCCCTCCAACTTGGCCTGCTCAGCCCTCCTCACATTCGCTTACCCCAGCCTGACCACCTCTCCTTGTCCTAACACTCAATTACTCCAGCTTGGCCGCCTCTCCTGTCATTGCAGCCATTTACTCCAGCATTTCTTCTTTGATTTGTCATGTGTGGAGTGGAAATTCATTCTTCAGGAGGTTTTTAATTTCCAAGGAACTTTTCGCCTTATTTTCTCATTTGTAATTTTCATGAATTAATAATTTATCTATATTTACATTGGATGCATTTAATTTTTCTTTGTAATTTCTATTTGTTTGCACCTATTTTAAATAGCATTGCATGTAATACACATTGTTATCAACACTTTTATTGGTTTTCTCATGTTTCAGTTATTCAGAGAGGTTAGGATAATGAAAATGCTAGACCATCCAAACATAGGTAGGTATGCATAAATTTGTTATTAATGATAACTGTCAAAACTTGAGCGTGCTATTATGTTTACATTGACTTATAAGTCTGTCTTTTTAAGTAATTCAGAAGGAACCCAGGAACTGTTTCATGGAAATTTCCTGATTTGCATCACTGTAAATTTGACTCCTTCAATATTCGCAGAAAAGTTGCTTTAGATGTAATACCAGTTTTATGTAATGGGGCGGAACTGCTATTATGTATGTTAGTGTGTTAACAACTTGAATGCTAGTTTATAATCTGAGCTACAGTTTAGAGTGATTCTTCACGGGCATATACAATACCAAACACTGCTTCTATTTTATCAGAACTGCCCTTTAGCATGAACTGCTGTTATGTGTAACCTGTAAAGTTAGTTTTTGTTGTATGTTGATCCATATTTTACACAGTAACTTCAGTGGTTCATTGCTGTTTGATTACACCTTTGTCTCTGCTCCTGTTTATGTGGGAACAACGTGCAAAACTTACTACAAGTATTAATAAGTGGCAGAAGCACCTTTAGTTGCAATAAAGATGTCAGTGTGTCCTGTTGAAACCTCCCACATTTCAGAGGCCCAGGAGGAAACAAACAAAAATACTGTTGGTAGGATAATCAGGGTGTATACGGCCCGGGAGATCCGGGAAAAACCCGGGAATTTTTTCATCCGGGAAAAACCGGGAATTTTTTAGAATTCCAGGATTTTTCATTGTTTTTGATTTCAGTTAAAGTTTTGTAGGTTTGACGTGTAAGATCTGATACGCTGACAAAGAACTTTAATCCAATACTGCTGAATAATACTGCAGCAATGAAACATAATCAGAGAATAACACCAAAATAAAAGTTTAGTTGCATAGAAAATGGGTAATTTACACAATGTACAGACCAGAGTGCCGACACCGAAAAGTGTCAAAGGCTTTAGGTCGAAGATTATGCAGTACGTCCGTAACAACAAACGTGCATTCGATGTGCGTGACGTCACAATTGTTTACATTTCTAACAGATCACCAGAAAATATTACGAATAGTGGCTTGAGATGCGTTACTTTTGTAGAAACGCATTTTGCCGAGTTGAGCGAGTTCGGCCTACCTTCGTAACGTACACGCCGCGGCCTGTCTTTCTCGTAGGCCTCGTGCTCTGGATAACTGCCGTCATTCGCTAGCGAGATCACGTGACATGAGCTATGACTGGCTGACAAAAGTGCATCGCTCAATGCAATCTCTGTTTTAGAGTTTCGGAAGCTACCGCGCTGTAATTTGTGTATATACTTTCGCAATACGAAAAAAAACTCTGTGCATATTGTCTCACATCAAACAACTTTCCAAACGCATTGTTTTTCCTGGATTTCGTTTCCTAAAGTGCTGGGACGTCCTCCGCCGGTATAAGACCTTTACGATTCAAAGGACTGATAGGTTTTACAGCTCCGAGGGAAAGTATATTGTTACTTAACACGGATGTGTTTTCACCCGCTTTATATGTAATTTCATCCGGGAGAAATTGTGTTTTTAACCGTGAAATCCGGGAAAAATCCGGGAATTTTTTTTTCTTGTCTACGTAGACACCCTGATAATGAAATTGCACCATATTCGACAGAATCTCAAAGAACTTATGTTCCCATGTCACATGTCCAGACTGTTGTTACCAGAGTTCAGCATGATCACATGAAGTGAAAATGGGGACTCCACAGCTGTGCACACAGGCAGTAAGTGGTTTTCAGAAACAAGGTAGCCAATTACTGTGTAAAGAAATTACCGTAGGTTGTGTGACTGTTATTCACCTTATGTAAAACCAGTAAGGGAATGGTATCATAAGTTTCTGACAACTAGAAGTGTTCTGAAACACTTAAGACATGTACTGCCAGAATGTTTTAGAGGAGAAGTGTTTCTCAGAAACCCATGTAAGTCAGGTTGATAGGCATCTAGGCAACTGAATGTATGCCAAGCAACATTGCATTGTGCTGTGTACCAGCATCTTTGTATACTTACAGAGTGCAAATTCGGCAACTTCTGATGCAAAATGACAAACCATGCCAATAATTTGCTGCAGCGTATTGAAATAAATGCCATCTTCCTAGAAAGACGTTCATTCCGAGATGAGGCAGTCTTTTATGTTACAGGAATGGTTAATCAGCATAATGTTCAACTTTGGAGTCAACAACATCTGCACATTATCATTGTACATGTTGGTGATAACCCTAAATTAAATGTCTGGTGTGGGCTGATGCACGACAGGATAGTTGGACCATTCTTCTCTGCAGAAAACACAGTGAATGGGTCATCATATCAGGACATGTTCAAGCAGTTTGTGTACCCTTAGATACAAGACTTGCAACCCGGCATCATTATTCACCAAAATGGAGCTCTGTCATATTGGTCCGTGGCTGTTCATTAGCTCCAAGATACGAAATCACCCAATCCCTGGATCGGACATGGAGGACACATTTGTCTGAGCATCTCATTCCCCCAACATTACCCTGACGGATTTCTTGTTGCGGGGACTCAAGAAGGACCTCATGTGTGCTACAAATGTTGAAGATATTCCTGTGTTACTACATCGCACCGCTGATCGATTGTGACAGTGACAGAGAACATGTTACAAATAACACGGCAAGAAACTATAGTGCAATTTCATTTTTATATCTACTGTAATTTTTTCTCCCCTGGATCTTAGAAATGTGCGGGTTCGAAAGGGACACCCTGTACTTTGTTGACAGACTTTGAAGCAAATTTCATTATTGAACCCTGCAACACAGTTCCTACTTTCTTCTGTGGTGATAAAAGTTCATGATGGGGATGTCTTGCTGTGAGTCATTCTTTGGTTGTAATAGATTTACTGCATCGTCAGTTGTTAAGGCTATTTCTCATTGAGCCTTACTTTGCAGTTCTTGCTTTGGTACTCTTTTCAGAACTAATTTGAGCATGCTTTCATGCCTTGAAATTTACCAATCAGTGTTTATCAACACACTATCCTTTATTCCTCAGATACAGTTTAATTCCCATTTGTTCCACACAGCTTCATTTGTTACACTTTTGACATTTGATACCTCCAGCACTTAATGACGACACCTCATTTTGAAGTGTTAATTCCTGTGATACATAATTAACAGTATTTGAGTCCTTGTAATAGTAGTAAACATGTAGGGCAAATGTTAATGTTTAATTCCATATTTTTAATTCTTTTATTTATAATTTTTTTCAGAGTCAGTTTGATTCCTCTATCAAGGGCGAACAACTTACTTCCTTCCCCACTTCCTTTCAACATGGATATAGTAGAGTCATCATTAGAAGGTCTCTGACAGTTACAGTTGGCTTGGCATTGCTGCTGCATGCATCTACGTCAACCATTGCACTTTGCCGTTTGAAGTGGTCAAGAATTTTCTTTTGATGACTCGGCTATAGTCCTCCATCAGTTTTGGTCTGATTTTCATGTCTTTCCTATCTTTATTTAATTTACAATTAATGGGTAATTGAATTTGAAAACATTACTTCTTTTATGTTGATGAGAACTTTTACACTGGCTTCTTGGTCTCATTAAGTTAGTTGATGGTTTCCTAGAGTAATGGAATATTCTTTAAAAGACAGGATGTGCATCCAGATGGGCAAGGCAGATAAGGCAACTGCTTGTGTGTCCTATTGTGGTTGGTGTCTGTGTGTAAAAGAATTCTTTTGCTGTTGGAATGTTTTTTCCAGCACAGAATTTGTAAATTTACTCTGTTAAATTAGTGTACTCCAGTTTATTTAAAGAAATTTGTTGTGTAATGGATTTTTATGAATTTTTATTCATTTACAGTAAAATTGTTTCAAGTGATTGAAACCGAAAAGACTCTGTACTTAGTGATGGAATATGCAAGTGGAGGGGAAGTTTTTGACTATTTGGTCCTGCATGGTAGGATGAAAGAAAAAGAAGCCAGAGCCAAATTTAGACAGGTAAAATGTACTATTATTAGATATATAAAAATTTAAGTATGCATAGGTATGTTTCTGTTATTGAGTTTTCTTTAATTTTCGTTTATTGGAGTTTTTTCAGTAATAGGACTAACCTAACATTTACAGTATACGTATTAACTGATCAGAGTATCTATACTGGTCTCAAACATGAAATAACCGTTCCGTGTTCGTAAGTGCACAAATACTACTCAGTTGGGTGTTCAGTTAGTGGCACTATCCTCAGCCACATACCATTAGGTGGCTTGTGGACTGTGATGTTGATGTAGATCTAGAGCAGGCATCAGCAAACTATGACCTGGGTGCCAAATCTGGCCCACTGCCTGCAACCTAAGAATTTTTTACATTTCTAAATTCTTAAAAAATTTAAAGTTGGATAATACTACTGAATGAAACTTGCAAATTATGTGAAAGTAAGATGTCAGCTGAATTGGAATAATCTTTCGGTTTTGGCTATGTATTGCTGTTGACTAGCAACACACTCTGATGGTTGACCTGGAAAAAAAAAAAAAAAAAAAAAAAAAAAAAAAAAAAAAGTGTATGGTGCTTCTGTGTACAGGAAGCTTGCTGAGGAAGCCGGGCATCTACACTGCCACTGTGATGGCACGCAATTTTAAGTTGATACTATTACCGGTGCCACATGTATCACTGTTTTGCAATATTTTGTTCTCATTTATAAAACAACTGTTTTCCATCGCGTTGCTATCAGAACTACAAAAGGAGAGAAAAGCTGACTTTGAACATCATTATTTTAAGGTAGAGTGGGCTTAAAATTATTTTGTCACTGAATTAGATGGGAAAGGATTGTTCCTATTGTGTAGTGACACTACAGCTGTACAAAAAGTGTGTTATGTGTTCTGGCATTACCAGACTAAACATTTGCCACAGTGTTTCCTTTCCAATTCACTGGGAAGATTGAAAAATGAAACTGTGGCTGCAACTAAAATAAGTTTACAAATTGCTCATTGTTAACCAAGGACGGGAAACTATTTACTGATAGTGAGTTACTTAAATAATGTCTGATTGTAGCACCTGAAGAAATGTGTCCTGAGAAAATAGATTTGTTTAATTCTATCAATCTTTCCTTGAGAACAGTTGCTTTAAGAGTTGAGGATATTGGCAGCAACATTGGTAACCAATTACTTAACAAGGCTCATAGATACTGTACAGTTGCTGCTATTTATTCGAGGACTCAGTGCTGACTTCAAAGTGACTGAATAGTTAGCTTCTTAGAGTAGTCTGTGTGGAATAACTACAGATTAAAATATTTTCAAAGTAGTTGAGAAAACATTAACAAAGTATAACTTGTAGAGGAAACAGTTTATGCTGTCACAACTGTAATAATGTGTGTGGTACGGACACATTCCCCATGCTCTCAGGTCTTGATGGAAATGCAGAAGACATTTCTATATTTTAAAATACGTTTGGCTGTACCATTGAGAAACTTCCACCTGACGTTCAGATGGACGTAATTAATCTGCATTGTGAGAATATGTTCTATAAATGTCTACCAGTTGATGAATATGGTGAGTTGAGATCAGATGCCCCAAGTTTGATCTCTGTATTTGGTAGTACCTATTTGTGTGAAAAACATTTTCAAAAAACAGGGCAAATTTTAAACCAGCGATCTTCAATTGGGTCTTTTTGAAACAGGATAATGTGTTACCTGATGTTGCACCTGACTCAACAAACTCCACCAGCATGTCAACAGTGATGAATAATTTACATACAACAAAGCAGTCACTAATACGAAAAGAATTGACAAAGGTGTCAACATCACTGTCACAATAGCATGCAGTTAATCACAGTAATATAGAAACCCATATTACCTTATGTGCATTGGAACAAAATGATGTAATCAGGTTAAGCCATCCAGATATAGTATGCTATCCTACAAAACAACACACTGACAGAATGATTCTCAGAACAAAAATGTACCAACAAACCCCAGGGAACCATGTGACCTACTAAAAACCTTATGTACCCTAAACTTTGAAAGATTTTACAATGAGTGGAAGCATGGATAGATGCATTTCATGAATATTTTAGAACGAAATTCATTACCAGAAACTGTAGTAAGTGCAGAAATTCCCACAGTTACAGAACAACTGGATACCTACATGGCATACACGTACCGTATACCGTATTTATTCGAATCAAAGCCGCACTCGAATCTAAGCCACACCTGAAAAATGAGACTCGAAATCAAGGGGGAAAAAAATTCCCGAATCTAAGCCGCACATAAAATTTGAGACTTGAAATTCAAGGGGAGAGAAACGTTTTAGACCGCATCTCCAAATCGAAACAAAGTTGGTCTATTTTAATATGAGAGACAATTTAGGTCTAATGAATGACGATACAGCTACAGTAGTTTGGTTCGAGTCGTCAGCTTGGCAGTTAAGCTTTACCAGGTAGCCATTGCTATGTGTCAGGCGCTCCGTCCCTATTTATAAGGGTACCCTTCCTTTTTCACATGCTTCGTCTGGTTTAAATTGATTACTTATTTTTCTTTGATCTGATAAGTGCCATTCTCTCGGTTATAGGTGTTTACGTCACTTGAAGCTGAGAGAGAGAGAGAGAGAGAGAGAGAGAGAGAGAGAGGAATCGTCTCATTAGCGAAACAATGACAAGAGACTGCTGTTTGTTGTTACTTACTCTGCTGCTTTCTTTGATAATGATCAACAAGAACCAAATAATAGACTGCGTATGATATAAGATGTTCTGAACGAGAGTTTAGTGAAAATTTTTCTCCGTTTGAAAATCTTTGCAGACTCCTCTTTAGTACATTACATTCTGCACAAAAATTAGAGGCATCTTAGATTTAAAAATCTAGGCAGCTGCCGTGCTTCATTTCTGACTGTATCACTACTAGGCATAAGAATAATATAAACATGGCATATGTATATTCTTCCGCGTTTGCTGTTGTCTCACTCTAGTTTCATAGTTTATTAGGCAGACAAGATTTAAATGAGATAGCAGCAAACACGAAAGAATACATTGCAAAATGTTTATATTATTCTTATAGTGAAGAGAACACCGCATGTGATTCACAATTCATAAAAGTTCCTATTAGCAACCATCTCTTCTCACAGGTAGGAAATTCAGAATGTAGAGTTCGCCATATTGAGAAACATCCCAAACAGTCTTGCCACTTGGATTTTCGTAGTACATTGAAATGCTGTTACATTCGAAGATGAACAATACGGAATTTGTATTTACTTCGTTGGATAATGTATGAAAATGCAGTGGGCGAAACTCGGGGAGGAGAAAGAAGCTCATCTTCCACCTTTTTTTAAATTTATTTACTGATACACAGGTTTTGGCGCCAGTATTTATCTTTGTGCCTGCAGAACATGCCTGTGTAGCGCTACATATATTCAATGGCAGAAGTTAGTCGTGGTGGCACCTACCAACATTTTACAGAACTTCCGCTTACTTTGCACTCGATTCTAAGCTGCAGGCAGTTTTTTGGATTGCAAAAACCGGAAAAAAGTGCAGCTTAGATTGGAGTAAATATGGTAACAGCCCATTGTGGGCAACTCAAGCTCTGTACCGGTTGTCTGAACAGTTACCAGCAGCCAGACGCAGTGGCAGCATAAAGTAAAGGTTAATTACAGAAGGCGAACATAAACAACAGCCAACTACACAGTAACAAAATTGGGTTACAGTTGACTTAAGAAGCAACATGCACATAGGGTGTGATGTTAAGATGATGGAGTCTCAAGACAGGCTTTGTGCAGCATAAACTACTGGATGATAACAAATTTAATAAGTTGATCCTAACAGATTACTAGGCACAGATGCACAGCAGATATTTCACCTGTCCATATGCATGAGAGGAAGAAAAGAAAAACTTTGGTGGAAATGATACTTGCTAAGAAGTATTGAATGGAGTAATACCACAGATCACCTGAATATGGAAGTAAATAGGAATATAAAAAAAGGTAGGGAGGTTTATCTGTTTAGCAAGAGTAATAGGAGGCAGATTTCAGACTACCTAACAGATCAAAACGAAAATTTCTGTTCCGACACTGACAGTGTTGAGTGTTTATGGAAAAAGTTCAAGGCAATCGTAAAATGCGTTTTAGACAGGTACGTGCCAAGTAAAACTGTGAGGGATGGGAAAAACCTACCGTGTTTCAACAACAAAGTTAGGAAACTACTGTGAAAGCAAAGAGAGCTTCACTGCAAATTTAAATGCAGCCAAAACCTCTCAGACAAACAGAAGCTAAACAATGTCAAAGTTAGTGTAAGGAGGGCTATGCTTGAAGCGTTCAGTGAATTCGAAAGTAAAATTCTATGTACCGACTTGACAGAAAATCCTAGGAAGTTCTGGTCTTACGTTAAATCAGTAAGTGGTTCGAAACAGCATATCCAGACACTCCGGGATGATGATGGCATTGAAACAGAGGATGACACGCGTAAAGCGGAAATATTAAACACCTTTTTCCAAAGCTATTTCACAGAGGAAGACCGCACTGCAGTTCCTTCTCTAAATCCTCGCACAAACGAAAAAATGGCTGACATCGAAATAAGTGTCCAAGGAATAGAAAAGCAACTGGAATCACTCAACAGAGGAAAGTCCACTGGACCTGACAGGATACCAATGCAATTCTACACAGAGTACACCAAATAACTTGCCCCCCTTCTAACAGTCGTGTACCGCAAATCTCTAGAGGAACAGAAGGTTCCACACGATTGGAAAAGAGCACAGGTAGTTCCAGTTTTCAAGAAGGGTCGTCACGCAGATGCACAAAACTGTAGGCCTATATCTCTGACATCAATCTGTTGTAGAATTTTAGAACATGTTTTTTGCTCGAGTATCGTTTCATTTTTGGAAACCCAGAATCCACTCTGTAGGAATCAACATGGATTCTGGAAGCAGCGGTCATGTGAGACCCAACTCACTTTATTTGTTCATGAGACCCGGAAAATATTAGATACAGGCTCCCAAGTAGATGCCATTTTCCTTGACTTCCGGAAGGTGTTCGATGCAGTTTCGCACTGTCGCCTGATAAACAAAGTAAAAGTCTATGGAATGTGTGATTATATGATAGCGGAACAAACACTGGTAGCAGTTACTTCTGTAAAATATCTGGGAGTACGCGTACAGAACGATTTGAAGTGGAACGACCATATAAAATTAATTGGTGGTAAGGTAGGTTCCAGGTTGAGATTCATTGGGAGAGTCCTTAGAAAATATAGTCCATCAACAAAGGAGATGGCTTACAAAACACTCGTTCGACCTATACTTGAGTATTGCTCATCAGTGTGGGATCTGTAACAGGTCAGGTTGACAGAGGAGATAGAGAAGGTCCAAAGGAGAGCGGCGTGTTTCATCACAGGGTTATTTGGTAAGCATGATAGCGTTATGGAGATGTTTAGCAAACTCAAGTGGCAGACTCTTCAAGAGAGGTGCCCTGCATCAGAGGGTGTGTTTTTGGATGAGGTATCGAATATATTAGCTTCCCCCTACTTATACCTCCCAAGGAGATCACGTGTGTAAAATTAGAGAGATTCGAGCACACACGGAGGCTTTCCGTCAGTCGTTCTTCCCACGAACCCTACGTAGCTGGAACACGAAAGGGAGGTAATGACAGTGGCACATTAAGTGCCCTCCGCCACACACCGTTGGGTGGCTTGCAGAGTATAAATGTAGATGTAGATTAACAGAAATATGGTATGAATTCTCATGGATGGGAAAGGTGTAACCAGCCTGGAAAGTGGAAAGTACTGTTGTGATGAAGAGTATTAGTATGGTATTCTGTCTTATGGCAGGTCGTGTCGTGGGTTAAGCCTCTTCCACTTTGGTTAGTCATTGGCCAGTCTTTTCATTTCTGAATATTTGTCTCTTTCAATATTGTCCAGAATTTGATACCTTCTTTTTCCTCTTCCCTTTTTTCTCTCCACCATTCCTTCTATTCCTTCCTTCAATAATCAGTCCTTCCTCAAACAATGTCCAGTCCAATTCCATTTTCTTTTTCTGATGACTTTCAGCATGTTTCTTTCTTCTTCAACTCCTCTTAAAACTACTTCACTCCTTACTCAGTCTTCCCATTTCATTTTTTCCATTCTTCTCCATATCCACATCTCTAGTGCCTCCAATCTTCTTTCCTCTTCCTTCCACAATGTCCCGGTCTCTTCACCATATAGTGCAACGCTCCATAGGTAACATTTGGCAAATCTTTTCCTCAGATCTTTGTTTAGTGGTCCACAAAGTAATTTCTGCTTCTTCTTGAATCCTTCTTTTGCCATTGCAATTCTTTTCCTAATTTCTGTTGAGCAATACGTATCATCCATTATGACACTTCCCAAGTAATTGAAGTTATTCACTTGCTGTGTTTCATCTCCCCCTATTTTCATACGGCATTTTCTCCCCTTTCCTCCAGTTATGTAGCTTTTCATTTTCTTCTTGTTAATTTTCATTCCATATTCTTCTAATTTTGTGTTTGGATCATCTAACATTTGTTCCATCTCTCTTGCACACTCTGCCATCACAACCATGCCGTCTGCAAATCTTATACACTCCACTTTCCAACACCCTATACAGACTCCTCTTCTTCCATCAAAACTTTCATTAATAATTTCCTCCAGATAGATATTGAACATTGTTGGTGATAAACAACCACCTTGTGTTACGCCTCTTCCCAGTTAAGTTTCTTCACTCATCACACCTCCTATTTTTGCTCTTGCTCTTTGGTTCAAATATAAATTTCTAATTAGCTGTCAATCCCTCCAGTCAACTCCATGTTTCCTTAGGATTTCCATCAGTTTGTCCCATCTGATGCAGTCAAAAGCCTTCTCAAGATCAATGAACACAACATACACCTTCCTTTTCTTCTCCATGTACCTCTCCCCTATCACTCTCAGTAGCCCAGTGGCATCTCTAGTTCCCACTCCTCACCTGAAAGCAAATTGTTCATCTCCTATTAAGCAATTCAGCTTTCCATATAGCCTTCTGTTGAGCGGCCTCGGCCAGAATTTGGCTGCATGCGATATCAAGCTCACTGTTCTTTGTGTAATGAAGAAGTCCTTTAATAAAGCCGAGCCTACACAGAAATGTACAGCTCAATTCACCTATTAAATAGTTATGTGTAAGTCTATAGAATATTGCTGTGTAACATCTTGTAGATCCATTGAAAATATTATAACCTCTACCCACATCTGTTTGACCTTAGCTAGGAAAAGAATCATAGATGACATTATCAATGAAATACTGTAATTTCCAGCATTGAGCAAAATACTTGAAGACTGTAATAGCAGTACTAATTTAGGCAGCTGTGATTATCGCTGGATGGTTTGGCTCTATTTAAACTTATCCAAGAAATATGGTTACTTAAACCTCATTTTGTTAAAGTTATTGTAGAAGTAGATTAGCAGAATGCCATGTGGGTAGTATCAAACTAATTAAGAAAACTAAAAAGAGGGGCTTGCAAGATTAAAATTAAGGTTCCACCTTCTTGGATATTGTGACTGAATCCCTATTACGTCTAATGGCTAGGATGAACATGCTGTCACAATCATAGCATATTCAAATGATCTGGCTGTTGTCATAGCAACAGAAGACTGAGAGTGAAAAGCAAATAATACAGAAGAGAATATGGCACTTTGCGAGTACGATACTCATCACAATGAATGAGACAATGTACATAATGCTGTAAAGTACCCTCTCTAAAACCCTTTCAATCAAAATAAACAACATAAATGTCAAAAGAGATAAGTAACAAAATACTTACACCATGATGCAAGGTAAAGTTTTGATGAGTATATTTATATTATAATGAGAAAAACTCTAAAGCTAAAAATTAAAATTGCGAGACTCAGCACTGCAGAAAAAAAGACTCCGCACTGAAGAAAAAAGAGCACTGCAGAAAAACGAAGAAAAAAGACTCCCGGGCAGTGGGCACTGCAGAAAAAAGACTGGGCTCTGCAGAAAAAAGACTGGGCTCTGCAGAAAAAAGACTGGGCACTGCAGAAAAAAGACTGGGCACTGCAGAAAAAAGACTGGGCACTGCAGAAAAAAGACTGGGCACTGCAGAAAAAAGACTGGGCACTGCAGAAAAAAGACTGGGCACTGCAGAAAAAAGACTGGGCACTGCAGAAAAAAGACTGGGCACTGCAGAAAAAAGACTGGGCACTGCAGAAAAAAGACTGGGCACTGCAGAAAAAAGACTGGGCACTGCAGAAAAAAGACTGGGCACTGCAGAAAAAAGACTGGGCACTGCAGAAAAAAGACTGGGCACTGCAGAAAAAAGACTGGGCACTGCAGAAAAAAGACTGGGCACTGCAGAAAAAAGACTGGGCACTGCAGAAAAAAGACTGGGCACTGCAGAAAAAAGACTGGGCACTGCAGAAAAAAGACTGGGCACTGCAGAAAAAAGACTGGGCACTGCAGAAAAAAGACTGGGCACTGCAGAAAAAAGACTGGGCACTGCAGAAAAAAGACTGGGCACTGCAGAAAAAAGACTGGGCACTGCAGAAAAAAGACTGGGCACTGCAGAAAAAAGACTGGGCACTGCAGAAAAAAGACTGGGCACTGCAGAAAAAAGACTGGGCACTGCAGAAAAAAGACTGGGCACTGCAGAAAAAAGACTGGGCACTGCAGAAAAAAGACTGGGCACTGTAGGGAAAAGACTGGGCACTGTAGGGAAAAGACTGGGCACTGTAGGGAAAAGACTGGGCACTGTAGGGAAAAGACTGGGCACTGTAGGGAAAAGACTGGGCACTGTAGGGAAAAGACTGGGCACTGCAGGGAAAAACAGAAAAAAAGACTCAGCACAGCAGGAAATGTACTGATGTTAATTAGAACATGCCCACAGTGCATTGTGTGAAACAGTATTGTGCTTTACAGTTGGGCACAGACATGCCCTTGCAACTAACAGGCACACTGAAAGGTGTGGCCAGAAGAGCTTATTGCTAATACTGCCAGGGGCATTCAGCATCATGTTGGTTGAAGCACTGTGTGGGGTTCTTGTAACATACACCAATAGATGTTACTGCCACATATAGGGCTGGTGCCAGTAGGCTACCCAAAGATGAGTAGACTGTAAAACCTGATTGAAAAAAAAAAAAACACAAGAGAACAAATGAAAACTTACAAATTGGCATGTGAATACTGGGCAGAAATAATGGGAAGTTATATTAATAAGGAATGCGGAGTAAATTATTTTTTTTCCCCATCATGTCAACCTGATTGGGATGTGGTCGATTTCTGACAGGCTATAAGCCTTATTCCATGGAGATTTAGTATCTGTATCTCAGTCAGTAGGATTTATGAACTTTTAGAGTACATGGTTTCTGAGAGGATATATCCCCTGGTTGTTAGCAGTATGGACAGTAAGACAAACACAGAGGGTCCATGTTAACCTACATCAGATTTGGGATCCAAACAAATGGAACAGATTCAGCGCAACAAAGAACATTAAGGAAGCAATACATATCCGTACAGCTGATACTCTCAACAGGGATGTGAGATTTCGACTGAGCATAGCCTGGAACCCTGCATTGGCTGCTATTAAATCACAATGTGGAAATTAAGATTTTTCGATAACAGACCTGTCATAACATTGGTCTGGTACGGTCTTCAGTGAGTAACACTGTTAGTTGACACAGTGTACAGTGCACCTGCAGAAGAGCCACTCAGTGATTTTTGACAGAGGAAATATTGTAGAATTTGCACAACTTGATCTGGTGGCAAACCTGTGAAGACTTTTACAACAAAAAACATCATTCAGTGCAGGCTTTCACAGTCAGTATTTACATTGTTGATGACTTTCGTTATCTGGGCAGTACATTGTGGTCAAGAATGTGTTTCTGTGAACAGGCCATGTGAAGACCACAGCTTAATGCCCATATAACAAAAATCATCAAGAATGTAAGACACCATATCCAGAACACTTTTAACTGAATATGGGCACATTCGTGTAGAGGCAAAGGGAAACATAAATGTGGGTTGTTTGGAAGCTGATGATAGTGATAATCAAAATGAAATGTAACTCTGCTGCATTAGTATGAAGTGCATGGGGGTTTGGTACACCCCCCCCTCTTTTTTCATCTGACCTGCTTGTTTCTCCCTTTTGGCGTGTAGAGTTTGTATGTTTAGAGGTAGTATGTAACGGATTGTTAAATTAAGCTAGACAAAATTGTGACTGTTAGCTCTTAATATATGGTCATGTTAAAAATGTGCATTGCTCATAAAATAACACAGAATAGCCTTACTGCACAGGGATACCAACACAACATAAATATTAACTTAGTTTAATACACCTGAGGTTAAAAAAAATATATATTACTTTTGTGAATAAGATTCTATCTGTACTAAATAAGAAATCAGCACATGCTTATACATAAAATAATGCCAATAAATGAAAAGAAAGACAATTTGTTTTTTGTTTTTGTAATTCCAGATTGTTTCTGCTGTGCAGTATTGTCATCAGAAGAAAATCATCCACAGGGATTTGAAGGTAAGCATGATAGAGAAGTTTTAGTTGGAATGGTCATAAATTAACTGCAACTGATTTCTTTGTAATTAGAATTACTACATTATTCTTGAAGTTCAAGGGTATTTTGCCTGTCTAATATATCTTGCCCACCAGATGGCTGGCTCTCCCAAAGGCTATCAGTAGTTCTCCCGTAATATCATCTGTTCCCAACTTTGATCTTTCAGAGCTCCGCCAAAGTCTTCTTGGAGAATCTATCTCCCATCTCATCTTCACCTACGTAATTTCCTTTTCTGTGATATTAGGTAATAGTTCATCTCCCTTGTATGGACAGTCTGTATACTCCTTCAACCTTTCAGCTTTCCCTTCTTTGCTTAGGACTGGTTTTCCATCTGAGCTCTTGATACCCATACAGATGCTTCTCTTTTTCCCCAAAAGCCTCTTTAATTTTCCCGTAGACATTGTCTATTTTTTTCCCCTAGTAAAATATCCCTCTAAATCTGTACATTTCTCCTCTATCCATTCCTGCTTAGCCATTTTGCACTTCCCTCAATCTCATTTTTTAAACATTTGTCTTCCCTTCCACTTGTTTCATTTGCTGCATTTTTAAATTTTATTCTTCCATCAGTTAAATTCAAAATCTCTTGATAGCCAAAGATTTCTACTAGGCCTTGTCTTTTTGTCTATATGATCCTCTCTGCCTTCAATATTTTACCTCTTAAAGCTTCCTATTTATCTTCTACTGTAAGTCATGGTTGCACAGTACTAACATGAATTCTTTTGCAGCAGAATGAAAAAACTGGTGGAAGGTGACGCCAGGGAAGATTATTTTGGATTCCAGAGAAATGTAGGAACACGAAAGGCAATACTGACCCTAAGACTTGACTTAGGAAATAGGTTAACAAAAGACAAACCTATGTTTATAGCATTTGAAATTGTTGATTGGAATACTCTCTTCAAAATGCTGAAGGTAACGGAAGTAAAATACAGGGAGGGAAAGTACCTTTACAACTTGTACAGAAAACAAGATGCAGTTATAAGAGTTGAGGGGCATGAAAGGGAGGGAGTGGTTAAGAAGGGAGTGAGACGGGGTTGTAGTCTGTTCCTGGTGTTATTCAATATATACATTGAACAAGCAGTAAAAGAAACCAAAGAAAAATTTGAAATAAGAATTCAAGTTCAGGGTTAAGAAATAAAAACTTTGAGGTTTGCCAATGACATCGTAATTCTGAGAGAGACAGCAAAGGATTTGGAAGAGCAGTTGAGTAGAATGGACAGTGTCTTCAAAGGAGGATATAAGATGAACATCAACAATAGCAAAACAAGATAACTGAGAGTAGTTCAATTAAATCAGGTGATCCTAAGGAAATTAGATTAGGAAATGAAACTCTTTTTGTTATTTGCGTAGCAAAATAACTGATAATGGCTGAAGTAGAGGGGATATGAAATGTAGACCAGCAATGGCAAGAAAAGCATTTCTGAATAAAAGAAATTTGTTAATTCAAATATAGATTGAAGTGTTAGAAAGGCTTGTCTGAAGGTATTTGTCTAGAGTGTAGCCATGTATGGAAGTGAAACATGCACGATAAACAGATTAGACAAGAAGAGAATAGAAGCTTTTGAAATGTGGTGCTATAGAAGAATGTTGAAGATAAAATGGTTTGATCACATAACTAATGAGGAGATACCGAAAGGAATTGGGGAGACAAGAAGTTTGCGGCACAATTTAACTGAAAGAAGGGATCAATTTATAGGACACATTCTGATATATCAATGATCAGCAGTTTAGTAATTGGGGGGGGGGGGGGGGGCAGAATAAAAATCATTGAGGGAAACCAGGAGATGAATACAGTAAGCAGATCCAGAAGGATGTAGGTTGCAGTAGATATTCCAAAGATGAAGAGGCTTGTACAGGATAGAGTAGCCTGAAGAGTTGCATCAAACCAGCTCGGACTAAAGACCACAACAACAGCAATGAGAGATTAACTGCAAACAAGCTGTTAATGTTGGAATTAGGTTCTCCCACTAGGACGTCCATGTTGATATTGTGAGTTGGAGAGGGAGCAGATTGCAGATCATTTGTGTGCAGCGATTTGTACAGTGTGATACCCCAATTTTCTGAATGTGTGAACAATCTACCCAAATTGATAACAGTGCCAATTTCCATCTTGTAGACATGTAATTGTGTGTGTGTGTGTGTGTGTGTGTGTGTGTGTGTGTGTGTGTCACATGGCAAGCACTTTTATAAGTAGATGTGTTCGTAATTTTTGTTGATTTTGTTGCATGATATCCTTTCTTATTAATCTCTCCCTCCCCCTCCCCCTCCCTCTGTCCCCCCCCCCCCCTCCCGTCTTTCTCTCTCCAGACTGTAGAAACATACAGTGAAAAAACGATGTTGAAAAGGGTTTTGGGCAAGTAGCTTTAATCCAAACAATAATATTTTAGTCTTATATTTCCTGACAGACTATATGGAGGATGAAAAACGTATGGATCAATTGTTGTACACAACTCTGGAAATCGACTAAAATGAAGTGACATGGTACTTAAAAGATGGAAGGCAGGTCATCCATTATGTTTGTAACAACATTGTACCATACAATCAAAAAGCCAGTGCTTTACAAAAGACCAAAATATTTGTAGTTTAAAGTGTGTCTGTTTGCGGGTAAGAACATTGGCTTCAATCATATTTTTAACATTGAATTTGCTCTTAGCATATAATTGTCAAGATTCAGCCAACATGCTGGGTGACCATGTACTATTGGGGTGATGTTGGTCATCAGATTTATGTTATCTGTGATTTTCCTAAATCGCTGTAGGCTTGTGGTTCCTTGGGAAAGGATGCAGCTGAATTTTTATCCAAAACACCCCCAGCCCGTGCTTGTGATCAATATGATGTGAAACCCAGTTCTTCCTTCCTTTGTTCATTATGCTATATATATTATGTGTAGCCCCTGTATTTCACAGTATACAATTTTATACAGTTTCTGTTTTTGCAGATCTTTTGCTTGCTTACAGCAACAATGGAAAAACAAAAATGTACTAAACTTTCAGCTTTTCTTCTATCAGTCATCATTCACACGCCGTTCTACATTAACATACTTACTTTGCAATCCACCGTACTGTGTATGGCAAAAGATACTTTCTACCACCACTACCCATTCCCTTTCATGGGCCACTTGCAAATGGAGTGTGAGGTTAAATTGTCTATATGCCCATAAGACCTTAATTTCTCTTCTCTTGCCTTTGCAGTCCTAATTTGGATTTCCCTGTACCCTACACCCCTACTTCTGTCTGTTCCTGTGCTAGAGGCGGTATTTCTCTATCAAAAATCTGCCATTATAATCAAATGTTTTTGTTATACCTCTTGACCAGTTGTTAGTTTGTAACTTATGTGTCACTCTGGGAACTGGTACTGATACTGTTAAGCATCGTCAGAACATAGAAACTCAGCATTGCGAAAGAGTTCCTCTTCTGTGTGCTTTGTCCAGAAAAGACTATAGTTCACTTGACCCATCATAGCTTAATCTTCATTATTGTACCCAAGTGGCTGTTTTGTTCACTTAATTTGCCTTTGTTCAGTTTTCAGGTAAATATTGCTGTTGTATTCTGTGATGTAAATTGTAAGGTGCTTTAAAGGTGCTTATTAATTGGTTTAACATTGTACTGAGAATTTGTTGCTGGATAGCGAAATGAACATTAAAATAGCTGATCGTGGATTCAGTAATGAAGTCACCAAATATGTTTGTAATTCATTAGTGATAGTGTTAATATGTAATTCAAGCTTCATTAATTCATTTGCCTACTGCACTAATGTTAACTGTTTCCACACAGGACCTTAGTTTTTAGTTTTGTGTATCTTGGAGAAGGTGCCATTTATTTGCATATGATGAAGGAACCTGCGTTTATGTACTCCTTTGTCCCATTTTAGGTGATAACTAAACTAGTATTCATACTTCTAATGTACATCCACTGTAAGTCAACTGTTCTCAATAAACAATATATTTAGTGAATATTATTAAGTAATAAAATGCTAGTAATGTCAACCTCTGTTTATTTCTGAACAGCAATTGTGTTATATTTATATCTGAACAGATATTATCTTTTTGTCTATCTCCAGGCTGAGAATTTGTTGCTGGATAGCGAAATGAACATTAAAATAGCTGATTTTGGATTCAGCAATGAATTCACACCTGGGAACAAATTGGACACTTTCTGTGGCAGCCCACCATATGCTGCACCAGAACTTTTCCAGGGTGAGTTTTAAACTGATATAAAGATAGCTCATATAACGGCTTTGTAGTAATTGCAAAACTCTGCAGATAACCATCAATTAAATGGTCTAGTACTAAATATTGGCCATCATATTTACACACATTGTAGTTTCTCTAACTGGAGAACAATTTTCATAATCCATAACATGCAAGCAACCAAACTGTCTTCTGATCAAAAGGCTTGCATTAGGCTGGAAGTCTGTTGACATTTATTTATATTTTAGTTTTGTTACACACAGTGGGTTTTTGAAAGCCTCTTTCATGCTAATTAGTGCTGCCTCTCCACAGGAATCATACACGTTTAGCGTTGTACTGTGGCCTTCATTTATTATTTTCATCTCAAGATACTGTAAATTTCACACACACACACACACACACACACACACACACACAGAGAGAGAGAGAGAGAGAGAGAGAGAGAGAGAAACTAACTAACTAAACACAATCTCCCTTAAGCAAACCGATGGTTCCTGGATATCTTTAGGACATATCCAATCAAACAGCCTCCTCCTTTTGATCATGTTGTGTAATGAATCTCTCTTGTCGTAGTTCAGTTGAGTATCTCTTCATGAGTTGTCCAATCTACCTGTCTAATCTTCAATATTCTTCTGTAGCAACATATTTCGAATATTCCAGTTCTCTTATTGTTTGAAGTGTTTATCATCCATGTTTCACTTCTGTACTGCAGACAAATGTAAAACACATTTTATACTTAAATTTTTATTACTTATTGAAATATTTACCTTTTTCAAAAAAGATTTTCTTGCTATTTCTGGTCCGCATTTTAATATCTATCTACTTCGGGCATTATTTGTTATTTTGCTGCCTAAATAATGGAAGTAATGTACTACTTTTAATGTGTCATTTCCTAATCTAATTCCCTCTTCATGGCGTGATTTAATTCGATGACTCACTGTTGCCCTTGTTTTTCTTTGCAGATGTTCATTTTGTAATCTCTTTTCTAGCCACTATCCATCCCATTCACTTGATCTCCAGTCTACTTGTGGTCTGTAAATCTTGGTTTTGTTTCTTTTCCCTGAACTTAAATTCCATGTACATTTTTTCCCCTTTACTGCTTGCTCACTACACACATTAAGTAATATAGAGGATAGGTTACAATCCTGCCTCACTCCTTGTCATGTCCTTCAACTCTCATAGCTGTAGCGGTATGTGTAAAAGTTGTAGACAACCTTCTACTGTATATCCCTGCTGTCTTCAGAATTTCAGACCGTATATGTTGTTGTTGTTGTGGTCTTCAGTCCTGAGACTGGTTTGATGCAGCTCTCCATGCTACTCTATCCTGTCCAAGCTTCTTCATCTCCCAGTACTTACTGCAACCTACATCCTTCTGAATCTGCTTAGTGTATTCATCTCTTGGTCTCCCTCTACGATTTTTACCCTCCACGCTGCCCTCCAATGCTAAATTTGTGATCCCTTGATGCCTCAAAACATGTCCTACCAACCGATCCCTTCTTCTTGTCAAGTTGTGCCACAAACTTCTCTTCTCCCCAATCCTATTCAATACCTCCTCATTAGTTACGTGATCTACCCACCTTATCTTCAGCATTCTTCTGTAGCAACACATTTCGAAAGCTTCTATTCTCTTCTTGTCCAAACTAGTTATCGTCCATGTTTCACTTCCATACATGGCTACACTCCATACAAATACTTTCAGAAACGACTTCCTGACACTTAAATCCATACTCGATGTTAACAAATTTCTCTTCTTCAGAAACGATTTCCTTGCCATTGCCAGTCTACATTTTATATCCTCTCTACTTAGACCATCATCAGTTATTTTACTCCCTAAATAGCAAAACTCCTTTACTACTTTAAGTGTCTCATTTCCTAATCTAATTCCCTCAGGATCATCCAATTTAATTTGACTACATTCCATTATCCTCGTTTTGCTTTTGTCGATGTTCATCTTATATCCTCCTTTCAAGACGCTGTCCATTCCGTTCAACTGCTCTTCCAAGTCCTTTGCTGTCTCTGACAGAATTACAATGTCATCGGCGAACCTCAAAGTTTTTACTTCTTCTCCGTGAATTTTAATACCTACTCCGAATTTTTCTTTTGTTTCCTTTACTGCTTGCTCAATATACAGATTGAATAACATCGGGGAGAGGCTACAACCCTGTCTCACTCCTTTTCCAACCACTGCTTCCCTTTCATCGACTCTTAGACAGTATATACCATTCAGTATTGTCTCTAAATCTACAAATGCTATGAATGTGTTATTGTGGTCGTTGAGTCTATCTTACAAGACATGTTGTGAGATCAGTATTACCTTTTGTGTTCCTAAAATTCCTCAGAACACAAGTTAATATTTCCGCTAGATCAACTTCTATTTTTCTCATACTCGTGCATGCTTCTACAGTTTCGCATTTCACCTCTAACCATTCCTGCTATGTCATTTTGTAGTTTCTATCAATCTCATTTCTAATAAAATTTGATAGATCATATGTTGTCCGCGAGTTTCTGTTAGTAATTATGTGTTTACCTGTTTGATTCACAGCTGCCTTTGATCTCTCGAAGCTACTCATGTCTTCTGTTGTTATCCTTTTCCCTGTTTCCCAAATGCTCCCTTCTGAAGGACTGAACAACCAGTAGTTCATTTAATTTGTCCAATTAAGCAATCGATCTGAAATCTACCAGTGTCTCCATCTCTCTACCATGTATACAACCTCCTTTGATGACTCTTATACCAAATGTTGAAATTGTGGTCCATGCAGGATTGGACCGGGTGGTTCCTTCTTTCATTCCTCTCATCCTGTCCCCGATTTCCTGCTACTTTTCCTTAATTCCAATCTACCATCACATTTAAATTTTCATATCCCTTAACAATATAAATAATTTCATTTGTATATTCTTTAGATGTTGGAGGGGAGGGGGTTTGATGACAAACCCAACAGCCACCGCCAAACTAAAAGTTTATTTGCATATCTTTCTCATGACAATGCATTTATGAGACCTACTTCTGCAGTACTCCTTTTTGATTTTGTGTTGATAACCCTATACTCACAGGACCAGAAGTCCTGTACCTCCTGCCTCTGCACATCTCTAAATCCCACAGTGCCCAACTTAAACGTATTTGTTTCTCTTTCCACTTCTCTGACCTGCCTACCTGATTAAGGGATCTAATGTATTCATTAGAACGTCAGGTTTTTTTTTACCTGATATCATCATCTGGAGTAGCTCCTGTGTAGAAAACCATTTGGGCTAAGGTGTCCATTTTATCTCCAGACTACATTATCCAAAAGGATTCCATCTTCTTTAGACCATACTTTCAAGCTGCATTTGCACTGGGCATATAACAGCTTTAGTCTCTTATTGCTTTCATCTGTAGTCTCTTACTGCTTACAGCTGTTCGCAGCACCAGCATAGCGATAACATATTGAGTAACTTTGCAAGGCCAGGTCAGTCACTTATCGTCACCTACCCCTGCAACTACCGAAAAGGATTCTGGCCTCCTTCAGGAGCCGTACGTTAATCTTGGTTTTCCATAGATACCCCTCCAATGTGCTTGCATTTATGGTACGGCTATGAGTATCATGGCATGCAAGCTACCCCACAATGTCGAAGTCCATTGTGGGTAGGCAGTTAATGACGTCAAATGGAATTAATAGCAGATAATTACATAATGTGCTACCTTGTCATTTTTACACTGGCAGAATTTTGTGTAATATGGTGCTTTATTTTTGTGTAAATAATCTTACAGTATTTCGTTAAGTGTGAAATTCATAGTTTAACTGCCTGCTATTGCATGAACGTCTCAAAATCTCTTAAATCATACATTTCATGTATTATTCTGGATAGTCAAAGTGTAAAGGCTTTGTTGTACTCTTCCTCTTAATGTGGCCTTGAAGGCAGGCAACTACATTTTAACTGTGTTCATCTTATAACATAGTTCATTTTCTAATTTTGCAGGAAAGAAGTATGATGGACCAGAAGTTGATGTGTGGTCTCTGGGTGTGATATTATATACATTAGTGAGTGGATCACTGCCATTTGATGGCTCTACGTTGAGGGAACTTAGGGAAAGGGTGCTGCGGGGAAAATACAGGATACCTTTCTACATGTCAACAGACTGTGAAAATTTACTCAAGAAATTCCTGGTACTAAATCCTGCTAAAAGGGCATCATTGGAAGTGAGTTACTTTCTACTCATTTTTAGTTTTGTGCTATATAGCATTGGAATTAATGTCATACTTATCTTTTGTGTACAAGTGTGTGTGTGTGTGTGTGTGTGTGTGTGTTGGGCGTGCGCACGCACTTATTGACTGACTAATAATACTTGTTTTTATTGTATTGTATCAGTAATACAACTCCAGTTTTGGAATGATTCGAACTACATTAACTTTCAGAACATAATGAAAGACAAGTGGATGAATATGGGTTATGAAGACGATGAGCTTAAGCCATATGTCGAACCTGAGCCAGACTTCAAGGATCTGAAAAGGATAGGTATGATACTTTCTGGCATTATTTTGTAATGTATCATGAATTGCATGACCATATTTCATATATTTGATTCCAATTAACATGTTATGAAGCTGTTAACATATATAGATAAAATAACTTATATATGCCTGAAGACTTCGTAACTAAAAGTCTAAGAAACCGACCTTATCTAGGGTATTGGACAGGTCACAGGTGGCAGATAGTGAACATTCCATCAGATATGGTAGCCAGCTGCGAATACAGAATAAGCAGTCCTGGACCAAGGCAAAACAAAACCAAATCCACTTTGTGTCTGTCTTGTAGCAGGCGGAAAACTTGTCAGCTGCTGTTCCCCAGTGGTGCGGAAATGCAGTGTGTCTCACCAAATACATCGGAGTCCTCTCGCCAACTTAAAAATAAAACAAATACATTTTTTGCAACACTTAATGTACAAACACTTTTGCAACCAAGTAAACTTCATAAAACGGGAGATATGTTAAAAGAACAGAACTTTCAATGATGGACAAGAACACCATGGTTTTCGGCAACTACCCTGTTTTTAAAATTAAAACTGATAAAAGAATACTTGATAATACACCACATCTGAGAATTGCTTTTGCAGTCTTCAGAAATATTTTAAATTGAACAATGGAGGTAAAACTGTTCAGTAATAGATTAATGACAATTTCTCTTAAATGCACAAATAAAAAGGATAACTGAAAAAAACCTAAGAAGTTAATGAAGCTTTGGAAACACCAGAAAGCATCATCTCAAAAATTCCCTCAAACCATGTTAAAATTTTAATGGGTGATTTTGATGCTCAGTTAGGTAAAAAGAAAAGTATAAGAAAACTATCGATGGATTTCCTACACATAAATGGACAAACCAATAAGGCCAAAGACTTGTGGAAATGTGCAAAAGTTTTAACCTTAAAATCATGTCAACACATTTTTTAAAAATGCTTCTAAACAAAAATCTAGTTGGGCACCCAATACATTTATTGGGGAATTTCAAATCGATCGTGTAGCAAATTTCATACCCTAACTACAAAGAAATTTTGAGTGTTGGAAAAGGGGCTAATATTGATTATGGCCATTATTTAACGTGAATAAAAGAAATTTTAAACCTTAAAAATGCTATTAAAAAAAAAAAAAAACCAACGAATGGCAAAGCCTAAAGGTAAAGCTCATCAAACATCACAAAATTTAATTCCACTCAAAAACAACACCCGTCGTGGAATGCAGTTTGTGAAACAGCAGTTAAGTCTAGGCATAAGGCATTCAAACATAGGAGTAGTAACAAAACTGAAATTATGTACATCACCTTTCCAGCTGTAAGAAAATAAATATCTAAATTAATCCGACTGACTAAAAGATACTACAAAAATGCCCAACTTTTAGAATTGAAAAAGGCATACGAAAGAACAATACAAGAAACTTTTATAAACATTTGAAACAAAACTAGCTGGTTACCATCCCCAAAGTGCTTGCTTCAAAAATGAAAATAGCGTTTTGGCTCTTAATAACCAGGAAAATTGTGAGGTAATTGCTAATTATTTTGAGAAACTATTAAACTGTCCAGTACCATCGGATAAACTCCAACCACAACAAACTAATAACACCAACCCTAACCCTAAAGTACATGATGAAATCGAAATAACGAAACAAATTAAGAGAGTTAAAAATGATAAATCACCTGGAGAAGATGGTATAATTGCAGAACTACTCAAAGCAACTGGCCCTAACAGTATAAAAGAGATCACTCAACTAATAGGACATATCTGACAACTGCGAAAAAATTGAGAACTGGATAACTGCTCTAAATTATCCATTGCTTAAAAAAGGGGTAGAACTGATGTTCATAATTACCAAGGACTCTCTCTTCTCCTGGTCACATACAAAATTCTCTCGCCGTGTTTACTTGATTGAGTCCAAGAACAGTTGGAACCTAAAATCGGTGAACACCAAGCGGGCTTAAGACCAAAATATTCTGTCCAGAACACTTTCTTAATTTAAAAGTAATCCTTAGGCATCAAATATTTCTAGTAACATTATTGTATGTAAATTTGTGGATTTTAAAAAAGCCTAAAACTCATTTGATGGTGAATCTGTCTTCCAAATTTTAAGGGAACAATGTCTATATAGTAAAGCCTCAACACTGGTTAAGGAAACTTTAAGTGATACTAGCTCTAAAGTTAAATTCGTGGGAGAAATTTCTGAACCATTTGATATAAAGACTGGTGTTAGACAGGGAGATAGACTTTCCTCGTGACTGTTTAACTGTGTTTTGGAAAAGGTAATTACAGAAAGGCAAGAGCAAAAGCTGAGTCAAAATGTGGATTAATCAATCAAGTTAGGTTGAAGTAATATTAGAGTGCATTGCCTCGCCTCTGCAGATGATATGGCAATTTTAACTAGGGGTATTATCACAGCTCAAAAACAGATAGAAATTCTTAAAGAAGCTACAGAAAAAGTAGGATTACAAATGCCATTAAGGAATATATGACATGTAGCAAACAAGCACCAAAGTTTTTGAACATGAAATATGGAAAAAATAAAAAGGGTTTCTCAGTTTAAATACTTAGAGAAAATCATACAAGAAAGTGGTCTGGAAAGAGCTGCACTTTAAGTTTGCCATCAAAAAAATGACAGCTGCATTCAAATTAACACAAAATGTGTATAATAAAAACTCACTTTCTAAATTCAGTAAATTTAGACATTACAGCACTATAGTCAAACCTGTGTATGTCTTCATGGAGCAGAAACTTTAATTTTAAAGAGAAAGAGGGATATTGAAGAAATTGGAAAGAAAGAAAGAAAGAAAGAAAGAAAGAAAGAAAGAAAGATTATTAGGAAAATATTAGGACCAAAAATTACTGATGGAGAAACTTGTAGGCTGAGAAGTAGTAAGCAAATATAAGAACACACAGACATGCTTGGTGACATGAGAAAATGAAGACTTAAATTTTACGGGTACATTTAAAAAATGGCACCCACTAGGTTGACAAAACAAATAGTAGAATTCTACAAAAACAGAAGTAAGGCCAAAACTGAACCTATTAAATGGATCGCTGCGATTAAGGAGGATCTTAAAGTAGCTGGTGTAACTCAGGTAGACGTTACAGATAGGAAAGCCATTCAGAAAAAAGATACGTGATAGAAAAGTTGGTCAGAGGGAATTAGAAAATAGACCGAAACACTGTGGTCTGATGAAAGAAAGAGACTTCATTCTGAAAGGATGAAACAGATTTGAACACAAAAGAAAGCCAGTCGTCAAAAGCGAGATTGGCTGATTGTACCTCGTGTGGTCATGTAGACCGTTACATGAAATAAAACGTCAAAGTAAAGTAAATAAATTTGGATGCAGTGCTGATGGCATGTATTTTTTTGAGCTAAAATTGCTGGCCAGTATTTCTGTTAAAGGGAAAACGTTCAGTACTGCCGATTGACACACATGAAAGATCACACATTAAACTAGCCTTTGGAACTAGTTCTTACCTTCAGAAGGTGGGAGGGATGACTTGGGGGAAGGTTGAAAAGGAAGTGCATGTCAATCTGATACCCCAGGATGAAAGAGATCCATCTGTTGTCTCCTTTCTTTTTAACCTTGCCCAACTTACCCATCTCACCTCCCCCATGACCCCCATGAAAATAGGTAATAGGTCTGAAAGCTAGGATAGTGTGTGCACTTTTATATGTAGCCATCAGCATTATTGAAAATTTCCACTCGTGAAAGTAAGTGTAGGCAGCAATTCTCTCTCTCTCTCTCTCTCTCTCTCTCTCTCTCTCTCTCTTCTATCTATCTATTTATTTATTTATTTATCTGTCCACCTGGAGTGAATTTTCTTTTAACACAATGAACATGTAGCTTTATGTAATGTAGAAGGTAAAAAGTGACGATAAGTAGGAACTGAAGAAATCCTGAAAATAATATTTATTTGTCTGGTTTTCTGTGATAATAGAAAGTAGGAAGAAAATATGCATATGAGTAACTTTTTAATTTTAGATTATGATTCCTGGATTTGAAGTAACCAGTAACAATAGAGGCCAAAGTACTTTTTGTGTGCCTGCTGCTAACTCATGTTCAAGCTAGTGGGGAGAAGATCTTTGTCCAGCTGTGCTGTTTTCCATGGTTTCACCAAACTGATTAATGCAAATGTCAAGATTATCATGTACACTTGGAGCTGATATTTTGTTTCAGCATATGCCGAGCAATGGCAGCAGGTTATTACTTGTTATGGTGATGTTGTGCATAGTAAAACTAATTTCACTTTGCGTCAGTCATTTTCACCATTTTGTCAGTTAAACCGCCTTTTCATATTCTGCAGTGAATTTAAAACTGGCGGTGGTATGAGGATCTCAACAGTATGAGGAGGTACAATCAAGTGTTGTGCTGAAGGAAGGTATCACTGTTTTGGTTTTGAGAATATAAAATAGTAAAGCTGTCCTCGACCTGACAATTGATTTTAAACTAAAATATTTTACAGTTGATATTACACTTTAATTTAAAAGTTCTACACTGTTCTAATCATACTTATTCCACCAATTACAACATATATGGTTTGCATTCAAAAGTGTTAGATTTTATTTTGATATTTTCTCTTAAATCGAAACATTTATGACCCACATACTGCTAATGCTTAATTATTTCACATCCTGGCTGTTTCAGCATCAAGGACATTCTTCAGCACAAACGTTTTTTTTTAAACATTGTGAATTGTGTACGGACACTGGTTTCCTTTTTTGTGAATTGTGTGTAGACACTGGTTTCCTTTTCACTGTGACTGTGGTAGGTTTTCTGTGCTCCAGCTAATGTGTTAATGTTGCTAATCTGTATTTAATAATTTTGTCTTTTCTCTTCTGGTCACGTGAAGTAGAGCCTAAAACGGAGTATACCTCGATTAAAAATATATTACACTGCACACACTAAATACTTGTATTCGTCAATCATTTTCTCTTAATTCCTTCAGTGTTTTGCTGTTACATTGAGTTATGTTGTTGACTGATGATGGAAACAAGCAAATTTATTTCATTTTAAGGAGCAGTGTTCGTGGAAAAATATACACTTACACACACCAATAAAAATGCACACTGGAATATATCAGGGGTGTTCAAAAGAAAAGGTATAAAACAGTGGATAAAATTATTCAAAAGTAATCCCGAGAGGCCTGAGTACCACTATCCCACTGTTTCAGGAGGAAAAGGATTCCTTTTCCCAGAATTCCTGTGGATGTGATAGTAACCAGTTCTTCACTGTGTCCTTCAGTTCATCATCTAAACTGTTGCGCCTTCCTTCGAGATGTTTTTTTAGCGGACCAAATACACAGAAGTCACAGGGCAACGTGTCCAGCTGTAGGGCTGATCCCGAGGTGCTCTCACTTGAACTCCGGCCATTACACTTTGTGTGATCTTCGAGAGGGGTGGATGTGCATTTTTGTGGAGCAGAATCACTCTCTCCATTAGTAGCCAGGCAGTTTGCTCTTGGGCTTGCATAGGCTATGGGGTGTCTCACAGCATGTGTCACTGTTAATGTTTTTTCCGTTATCAAGGAATTCAGTGAGTGTCGGACATTGGATGACGAAAATGACAGTGGGCATCACCTTGTCTCCCATGGGCACAGCTTTGAATATTTTAGGGGGAGGTTACAATGCATGCTTTCATTGCCTAGATGTCTAACTGTCCAAAAGTGGAGTACACAAATTTCAACCAGTTTGGTTGTTACAATGTTTTCTACCTTTCATCTGAACACTCATTATACACAGAAGAGCCAAAGAAACTGGTACACGTGCCTACATATCAGGGGCCCCTTATCACTTCAACTGCACATGCCCCGCGCCATTACAGAGCCTGCATCAGCATGAACAGTCCCCTGCTGACATGCAGGGTCCATGGATTCATGAGATTGTCTCCATACCCGTACACATCCATCTGCTCGATACAATTTGAAACAAGACTCGTCCAACCAGGCAACATGTTTCCAGTCATCAACAGTCCAATGTCAGTGGTGACAGGCACAGGTGAGGCATAAAGCATTGTGTCATGCAGTGATCAAGGGTTACATGAGTAGGCCTTCGACTCCAGAAGTCCATATCAATGATGTTTCAATGAATGGTTCGCATTCTAACACACTTGTTGATGGCCCAACATTGAAATCTGCAGCAATTTGCAGAAGGGTTGCACATCTGTCACACTGAATGATTCTCTTCAGTCGTCATTGTTCCCGTTTTTGCAGGGTCTTTTTCCGGCTGCAGCAATGTTGGCGATTTGATGTTTTACTGGATTTGTGATATTCACAGTACATTTGTGAAGTTGATGTACAGGGAAATCCCCACTTCCTCGCTACATCGGAGATGCTGTTTCCCATCACTCATGCACCAACTATGACACTATGTTCAACCTCACTTAAATCTTGATAATTTGCCATTGTAGCGGCAGTAACCAATCGTAACAACTGTACCAGACACTTGTTGTCTTATAAACATGTTGTCGACGGCAGTTCCATATTCTACCTGTTCAAATATATCTGTATTTGAATACCCATGCCTATATCAGGTTCTTTGGTGCTTCAGTGTAATATGTATATGACAAAATGACATCAGTGAAAATGCAGTACAGAATATAATTTGTATATGAGGTAAAACGTACTGAGTGGTAGATACAGTGTTGAAAGGGCGTGACTTCCAATCCACTGCTTACTGTAGCACTACTTCCTTTTTTTGTGGGTAGTATTTCATCCTCATAGAAAAAAAATTCAAGACAGGTCTGGAGTATCATGCAGTGCAGACCAGCTGTTATAGCTTCTTCTGCTATAATACACCATTTGGAAGTGGCATGGAAAGGCGCGCAGTCAGCACACTGCGCCCGCAGCCCATTTCAGTTTTCCAGACCTTGGAGATGCTACTTCTGATTCGTGTAAATCATCAGTAAATCTCAATGGGCTGAGAGTACCCCATTCCAATTCTTCCAAGGAAAAATCTGATCTGAAACAGAATATACAAGCAATGAAGATTAGCAATTTCAGTATGAAATTACACGTGATTATTCGTATTGTTTCCCAAAGAGAGGAATATCCATTGTCAGTGAAGTGTAACTCAAAACGAGGTGGCTATTGTCTATGGTTATTGTCTTTCAAAAAATGCTAGAAATGTAAGGCTTCTATCAATCCCAGTTTCATTGAGAGGCAATGGAGGAATATTTTGGTGTTCTAGGCCTCATACATTGTAAAAATTGTTCAGTTTGTTTTACGAATGTGAAAATCCAACTAAGTGAACTAGAGGAGAGTCATCTAGATTAAGCAATGGTTTTCACAAACTGCACTGCCAAGATTAACACTGTAGTCATTTATAGCGACACAGGCAAAACATTACACTTGACAGTTCACGTTATGTCAAGTCAGGTTGCCTATACTGCAATAGTGATGTTGCAACAGCAGCCTGTATACAAATAACAGATGATATAGATTTCCATTCCACCTTGTAAATGTAAGCTATTGAGCAATAACAATTTATTTTTTAGTCGGTGCCACAATGACGGCTAATAAATAACTGCGTAATACTGTAGGGATAACTATAACAAAGCACACTCTTTTGATAATGGAGGAAAGAAATACAGGAAACAAGTATTTGATGATGACCAATATCTTGAAAACAATACAGTACTTAAATTACCAAATAAATAGTAACTGAGATGGTAAATTCTTACTCTAAGTTTTGTTATGACAGTGATGCAATAAATAATCAATATTCGTAGCTTTTTACACAGCAGTTTATGGCGACAATGGCACAATTTCATCCAACTCACTGTCATTACTGTTTTCGGAATCAGTAACAGAACAGTCTTCATCACCAAGGCAAATCATTAGCTGTTCATGATCACTAATGATGCCTTCCATTGTCTGTGCTGCTTGTGTAAGTTGTTCAACAAGCTCAAAGTTTTTCCTCCACAAGGCTGCATCCACAGTCACAAGAACTTCACGCAACAGCCTCTCCACCTACGTTATTGTGGAGGACTTATTATGTTTCCTTATGTTTGTCTTCAGATCACTCCATACTACGTTGATGGGGTTGAAATGGCAGTGATATGATGGCAGCTTAATTACAGTATGATGCTGCTCCACGGTGATTTCATCCACTACATATGTAGGCATCATAGGCTTATTTTCTTTTAACAAAGAAATATGACAAGAGCTTCATCTTGCTCATATCTGCAGCAACATTTCAGGCCTGTAACCACTGCACGTAACTTCTTTGCAGTAGTTTGTGGTTGGTGCTTCGTTCAGTAGCACTGAAATAGTATATAGTGCTCTCCATTAAAATTGCTTTAGGGCCAGAAAACTGTTCTAAAAGTTTCCCAAACCACTCGACAAATTGTATGTGGTCCATGTCTTCAAGGTAATCACCTGTCTTTTATTACTGAGAAACTAAAAGTACATAAGGAACAAAACCACTGGAACAACATGCATGGACTGCTTCTCTTCTCATCAGCTTATGACCACTACTGCTTAGTGTGCCATCCATTCAGCATTAATTGCCAGTTTCCCCAGCATTAACCCATGTTTTGACTAGCCGTATTATGGAATGAATGGCCCGCCCACAATTTTCTGCAAGAATGTGCTGTGAGCCATTACAAAATGTGCCTTTTCTAACACGACTTGACACATCTACCGAGCACTTTGTAGTGGAAATCCGTACTTGTCAGCACAATTTTGAGTGAAGTTTTCCCAATCCCGAAAAGTTTACTTTCTTTTAACAACACTAGCAACTTAGCTGTGGTAGGATATCCATTCCTGTCATAGTAAACAGAAAGATGCCAGTGAATAGCATCAGTCTGGAAAGAAACTTAAGTTTGTGCAGGGAGTATATGACCTGGGAGATCCGGGAAAAACCCAGGAAATTTGTCATCCGGGAGAAAACCGGGAAAACCCCAGGAATTATTTAGAATTCCAGGAATTTTTCGTTGTTTTAGTTTTCAGCTAAATTTTTGTAATTTTGACTGGTAAGAACCGATACTCTAACAAAGGATATTACTGTATCCCACTACTGCAGAATAATACCGCGGCATTGGTAAAGTACCGGAACTTCAAGCGCTGATACGAGGGCAGTTCAATAAGTAATGCAACACATTTTTTTTCTCGGCCAATTTTGGTTGAAAAAACCGGAAATTTCTTGTGGAATATTTTAAAACATTCCCGCTTCGTCTCGTATAGTTTCATTGACTTCCGACAGGTGGCAGCGCTGTACGGAGCTGTTAAAATGGCGTCTGTAACGGATGTGCGTTGCAAACAACGGGCAGTGATCGAGTTTCTTTTGGCGGAAAACCAGGGCATCTCAGATATTCATAGGCGCTTGCAGAGTGTCTACGGTGATCTGGCAGTGGACAAAAGCACGGTGAGTCGTTGGGCAAAGCGTGTGTCATCATCGCCGCAAGGTCAAGCAAGACTGTCTGATCTCCCGCGTGCAGGCCGGCCGTGCACAGCTGTGACTCCTGCAATGGCGGAGCGTGCGAACACACTCGTTCGAGATGATCGACGGATCACCATCAAACAACTCAGTGCTCAACTTGACATCTCTGTTGGTAGTGCTGTCACAATTGTTCACCAGTTGGGATATTCAAAGGTTTGTTCCCGCTGGGTCCCTCGTTGTCTAACCGAACACCATAAAGAACAAAGGAGAACCATCTGTGCGGAATTGCTTGCTCGTCATGTGGCTGAGGGTGACAATTTCTTGTCAAAGATTGTTACAGGCGATGAAACATGGGTTCATCACTTCGAACGTGAAACAAAACGGCAATCAACGGAGTGGCGCCACACCCACTCCCCTACCAAGAAAAAGTTTAAAGCCATACCCTCAGCCGGTAAAGTCATGGTTACAGTCTTCTGGGACGCTGAAGGGGTTATTCTGTTCGATGTCCTTCCCCATGGTCAAACGATCAACTCTGAAGTGTATTGTGCTACTCTTCAGAAATTGAAGAAACGGCTTCAGCGTGTTCGTAGGCACAAAAATCTGAACGAACTTCTCCTTCTTCATGACAACGCAAGACCCTACACAAGTCTTCGCACCCGAGAGGAGCTCACAAAACTTCAGTGGACTGTTCTTCCTCATGCACCCTACAGCCCCGATCTCGCACCGTCGGATTTCCATATGTTCGGCCCAATGAAGGACGCAATCCGTGGGAGGCCCTACGCGGATGATGAAGAAGTTATTGATGCAGTACGACGTTGGCTCCGACATCGACCAGTGGAATGGTACCATGCAGGCATACAGGCCCTCATTTCAAGGCCGTAGCATTGAATGGAGATTACGTTGAAAAATAGTGTTGTGTAGCTAAAAGATTGGGGAATAACCTGGTGTATTTCAATGCTGAATAAAACAACCCCTGTTTCAGAAAAAAAATGTGTTGCATTACTTATTGAACTGCCCTCGTAGAAAGCCCCGAAGCTGAAATCGTTATAGGTACAGAAAGCTGGCTGAAGCCAGAGATAAATTCTGCCGAAATTTTTACAAAGGCACAGACGGTGTTTAGAAAGGATAGATTGCATGCAACCGGTGGTGGCGTGTTCGTCGCTGTTAGTAGTAGTTTATCCTGTAGTGAAGTAGAAGTGGATAGTTCCTGTGAATTATTATGGGTGGAGGTTACACTCAACAACCGAGCTAGGTTAATAATTATCTCCTTTTACCGACCTCCCGACTCAGCAGCATTAGTGGCAGAACAACTGAGAGAAAATTTGGAATTTCACATAAATTTTCTCAGCATGTTATAGTCTTAGGTGGGGATTTCAATTTACCAGATATAGACTGGGACACTCAGATGTTTAGGACGGGTGGTAGGGACAGAGCATCAAGTGACATTATACTGAGTGCACTATCCGAAAATTACCTCGAGCAACTAAACAGAGAACCGACTCGTGAAGATAACATCTTGGACCTACTGATAACAAACAGACCCGAACTTTTTGACTCTGTAAGTGCAGAACAGGGAATCAGTGATCATAAGGCTGTTGCAGCATCCCTGAACATGGAAGTAAATGGGAATATGAAAAATGGGAGGAAGGTTTATCTGTTTAGCAAGAGTAATAGAAGGCAGATTTCAGACTACCTAACAGATCAAAACGAAAATTTCTGTTCCGACACTGACAATGTTGAGTGTTTATGGAAAAAGTTCAAGGCAATCATAAAATGCATTTTAGACAGGTACGTGCTGAGTAAAACTGTGAGGGACGGGAAAAACCCACTGTGGTTCAACAACAAAGTTAGGAAACTACTGCGAAAGCAAAGAGAGCTTCACTCCAAGTTTAAACGCAGCCAAAACCTCTCAGACAAACAGAAGCTAAACGATGTCAAAGTTAGTGTAAGAAGGGCTATGCGTGAAGCGTTCAGTGAATTCGAAAGTAAAATTCTATGTACCGACTTGACAGAAAACCCTAGGAAGTTCTGGTCTTACGTTAAATCAGTAAATGGCTCAAAACAGCATATCCAGACACTCCGGGATGATGATGGCGTTGAAACAGAGGGTGACACGCGTAAAGCTGAAATACTGAACACCTTTTTCCAAAGCTGTTTCACAGAGGAAGACCGCACTGCAGTTCCTTCTCTAAATCCTCGCACAAACAAAAAAATGGCTGACATTGAAATAAGTGTCCAAGGAATAGAAAAGCAACTGGAATCACACAACAGAGGAAAGTCCACTGGAACTGACGGGATACCAATTCGATTCTACACAAAGTACGCAAAAGAACTTGCCCCCTTCTAACAGCCGTGTACCACAAGTCTCTAGAGGAACGGAAGGTTCCAAGTGATTGGAAAAGAGCACAGGTAGCCCAGTCTTCAAGAAGGGTCGTCGAGCAGATGCGCAAATCTAAAGACCTATATCTCTGACGTCGATCTGTTGTAGAATTTTAGAACATGTTTTTTGCTCGCGTATCATGTCGTTTTTGGAAACCCAGAATCTACTATGTAGGAATCAACATGGATTCCGGAAACAGTGATTGTGTGAGACCCAACTCGCTTTATTTATTCATGAGACCCAGAAAATATTAGATACAGGCTCCCAGGTAGATGCTATTTTCCTTGACTTCCGGAAGGCGTTCAATACAGTTCCGCACTGTCGCCTGATAAACAAAGTAAGAGCCTACGGAATATCAGACCAGCTGTGTGGCTGGATTGAAGAGTTTTTAGCAAACAGAACACAGCATGTTGTTATCAATGGAGAGACGTCTACAGACATTAAAGTAACCTCTGGCGTGCCACAGGGGAGTGTTATGGGACCATTGCTTTTCACACTATATATAAATGACCTAGTAGATAGTGTCAGAAGTTCCATGCGGCTCTTCGCGGATGATGCTGTAGTATACAGACGAGTTGCAACATAAGAAAATTGTAGTGAAATGCAGGAAGATCTGCAGCAGATAGGCTCTTGGTGAATGGAGTGGCAACTGACCCTTAACATAGACAAATGTAATGTATTGCGAATACATAGAAAGAAGGATCCTTTATTGTATGATTATATGATAGCGGAACAAACACTGGTAGCAGTTACTTCTGTAAAATATCTGGGAGTATGCGTATGGAACGATTTGAAGTGGAATGATCATATAAAATTAATTGTTGGTAAGGCGGGTACCAGGTTGAGGTTCATTGGGAGAGTCCTTAGAAAATGTAGCCCATCAACAAATGAGGTGGCTTACAAAACACTTGTTCGACCTATACTTGAGTATTGCTCATCTGTGTGGGATCCGTACGAGATCGGGTTGACGGAGTAGATAGAGAAGATCCAAAGAAGAGCAGCGCGTTTTGTCACAGGGTTATTTGGTAACCGTAATAGCGTTACGGAAATGTTTAGCAAACTCAAGTGGCAGACTCGGCAAGAGAGGCGCTCTGCATCGCAGCGTAGCTTGCTCACCAGGTTTCGAGAGGGTGCGTTTCTGGATGAGGTATCGAATATATTGCTTCCCCCTACTTATACCTCCCGAGGAGATCACGAATGTAAAATTAGAGAGATTCGAGCATGCACGGAGGCTTTCCGGCAGTCGTTCTTTCCGCGAACCATATGCGACTGGAACAGAAAAGGGAGGTAATGACAGTGGCATGTAAAGTGCCCTCCGCCACACACCGTTTGGTGGCTTGCGGAGTGTAAATGTAGATGTAGATGTAGATTAAAACATGAACGAGAGAAAAAACGAAAATAAAACTTAAATTGCAGAGGAAATGCCCCATATAAAATAACACAGTGCACGTACAAGTGTCTGCCAACAGCAAAATGTGTGAAAGGCTTTAGGAAGACTATGCAGTGCTTCATAACAAAGAATTGCCTCCAATGAGCGTGACGTCACAACTGCTTACATTACATTCATTTAAGCAGTTATGAGCGGGCTCATGCACACGCACATTTGAGTCGCGTAGGAGTAATACTTGCTCCCGCTTCTGGCTACAGAAATATGGCTGTTGGCTGTGTAAGCAGCAGTAGCAGCAACCACCCACATAGGTTACCCGGAAATATTTTACTGGTGCGCCCAAGGTTTTTGGACATTTTTGAACACATTCTAAGTTGATTTTTGAATACGTGCATAGTGCACGTGATGTCTCCGCCAGGGGAATCCTCGTCACATCTAGAAATGAACTTTCCTGCAAACAAAACGGGACTGGGCTATACGAGCTTAGCGGAATAAGGCCGAACCGGAGAATGCCAACAGCTGCTTGTTGATTCGGTTTGCAAATGTTCACCATTGTTATAATCACTAGCGAAATCCTTAGATTCAGACTACCAGAGTGGAAATAAACGACTAACAGGAATAACAGGTAAGAAAGATTATGTATTATCTTCTAGGTGTATCGAAGAAAGTGAAAGTCTGCCAAAAATTTTTGACCAGATTGCTACACTAGACAGGGCCAGTTGTATTCACCAGTTAGCAGCCGCTTAAGTTTCATTCTGGGAGTATCGCGGAAAACGCATTATATGAACACGTAATAACAGCTAACTGGAGAATAATCACTGGGTAACTAAACCGGTGATTGTGGCAGGGTTAGTAAAGTTAACCGGAGAATGAGTTTTGACAGTGGTAGGAATAGTTACAGACTTAGTGATGTCAAGATTGTTTGTTAGAACGAGGAAGGAGAAGAAACGGGGGCATCACACAAATTATGGAAGAATATGACGATTTCAAGTTTATACAAAAATTTCGTTGTACTACTTTTCGGTCTCGTTCAAGAGAAATTGGAGCGTATGAATGAAATGTGAAACTATTTCCTAACATAAAGCTTTTTGATTGTGGTAGGTATTTCGTATTGGTACTTCGTTAATTATATTGTCGTACTATAAAAATGATCATTATTTCCAAAGCAGTCTCGCTTATTTTGTGTGTTACAATTGCTGCGATATTGGAAAGGCCTATTTTGTTTTTTCCAACACACAGTGACAAAATAGACGCAATCAGATCGAGAAACCACACCAATCTTGGATACTACTTGTATTAACAGCTTTTTCAGTATTATATGACGACGTTTCGATTTTTCTTGTAGCAAAATGTTTGACAAACTATGATGAGGTAATAGTTCCTTCGCAGAAAGGAAAGCACGCCATGTAAACCTGTAGCAAGATTAGAGAGAAAAATCGCTAGGGCCTAAGGATTGAAGAAATGTGTACTGTCTTGCATGTCTCTTGTTTCTACTGGTTTTAGGTATCCTATATTTAATTTTATGTCACACAGAAGAGCAAGCTATTAGCTAATAGGCATAAAAAGTCCAGATTTTCTGAAGAGTTCTTGTTCTCCCGGTTACAAATAATCCCATCCAGTATTAATTGCATTTATTTTTATTTTTTAGAGGGCAGGATGTCAAACCGGCCGACTCTGACTGGGAAAGGCTCTAAAGGACATTTTAATTTCCACTGTCCTGAAATAGTTTGATGGCATGCATTGCAAAATATACACGTTTGAGTTCCACAGAGTGCAGTACAGTGACGTGTGGTATAAGAACGTTGTTTGAAGAGGCGTGGCACTGCACTTCGGCACACTTAAGACCGAATAACGTGTCTTACATTTCCTCGAAGATATATGTTTTATGTATCAGCCTCTTCAGAAGGATGTGCGCTACAAAATGAACTTATTTTTGAAAAGAGAGTGTGTGTGCGTGTGTGTGTGTGTGTGTGTGTGTGTGTGTGTGTGTGTGTGTGTGTGTATATAAAAACAAAGATGATGTGACTTACCGAACGAAAGTGCTGGCAGGTGGAGGGACGCACAAACAAACACAAACATACACACAAAATTCAAGCTTTCGCAACAAACTGTTGCCTCATCAGGAAAGAGGGAAGGAGAGGGAAAGACGAAAGGAAGTGGGTTTTAAGGGAGAGGGTAAGAAGTCATTCCAATCCCGGGAGCGGAAAGCCTTACCTTAGGCGGAAAAAGGACGGGTATACACTCGCGCACACACACACACACACACACACATATCCATCCACACATATACAGACACAAGCAGACATATTTAAAGACAAAGAGTTTGGGCAGAGATGTCAGTCGAGGCGGAAGTGCAGAGGCAAAGATGATGTTGAATGACAGGTGAGGTGTGAGTGGCGGCAACTTGAAATTAGCGGAGATTGAGGCCTGGTGGGTAACGGGAAGAGAGGATATATTGAAGAGCAAGTTCCCATCTCCGGAGTTCGGATAGGTTGGTGTTGGTGGGAAGTATCCAGATAACCCGGACGCTGTAACACTGTGCCAAGATGTGCTGGCCGTGCACCAAGGCATGTTTAGCCACAGGGTGATCCTCATTACCAACAAACACTGTCTGCCTGCGTCCATTCATGCGAATGGACAGTTTGTTGCTGGTCATTCCCACATAGAATGCATCACAGTGTAGGCAGGTCAGTTTGTAAATCACGTGGGTGCTTTCACACGTGGCTCTGCCTTTGATCGTGTACACCTTCCGGGTTACAGGACTGGAGTAGGTGGTGGTAGGAGGGTGCATTGGACAGGTTTTACACCGGGGGCGGTTACAAGGATAGGAGCCAGAGGGTAGGGAAGGTGGTTTGGGGATTTCGTAGGGATGAACTAACAGGCTACGAAGGTTATGTGGACGGCGGAAAGACACTCTTGGTGGAGTGGGGAGGATTTCATGAAGGATGGATCCCATTTCAGGGCAGGATTTGAGGAAGTCGTACCCCTGCTGGAGAGCAACATTCAGAATCTGATCCAGTCCCGGAAAGTATCCTGTCACAAGTGGTGCACTTTTGTGTTTCTTCTGTGGGAGGTTCTGGGTTTGAGAGGATGAGGAAGTGGCTCTGGTTATTTGCTTCTGTACCAGGTCGGGAGGGTAGTTGCGGGATGCGAAAGCTGTTGTCAGGTTGTTGGTGTAATGGTTCAGGGATTCCGGACTGGAGCAGATTCGTTTGCCACGAAGACCTAGGCTGTAGGGAAGGGGCTGTTTGATGTGGAATGGGTGGCAGCTGTCATAATCGAGGTACTATTGCTTGTTGGTGGGTTTGATGTGGACGGACGTGTGAAGCTGGCCATTGGACAGGTGGAGGTCAACTTCAAGAAAAGTGGCATGGGATTTGGAGTAGGACCAGGTGAATCTGATGGAACCAAAGGAGTTGAGGTTGGAGAGGAAATTCTGGAGTTCTTCTTCACTGTGAGTCCAGATCATGAAGATGTCATCAATAAATCTGTACCAAACTTTGGGTTGGCAGGCTTGGGTAACCAAGAAGGCTTCCTCTAAGCGACCCATGAATAGGTTGGCGTACGAGGGGGCCATCCTGGTACCCATGGCTGTCCCCTTTAATTGTTGGTATGTCTGGCCTTCAAAAGTGAAGAAGTTGTGGGTCAGGATGAAGCTGGCTAAGGTAATGAGGAAAGAGGTTTTAGGTAGGGTGGCAGGTGATCGGAGTGAAAGGAAGTGCTCCATCGCAGCGAGGCCCTGGACGTGCGGGATATTTGTGTATAAGGATGTGGCATCAATGGTTACAAGGATGGTTTCCGGGGTAACGGATTGGGTAAGGATTCCAGGCGTCCGAGAAAGTGGTTGGTGTCTTTGATGAAGGATGGGAGACTGCATGTAATGGGTTGAAGGTGTTGATCTATGTAGGAAGAGATACATTCTGTGGGGGCTTGGTAACCAGCTACAATGGGGCGGCCAGGATGATTGGGTTTGTGAATTTTAGGAAGAAGGTAGAAGGTAGGGGTGCGCGGTGTCGGTGGGGTCAGGAGGTTGATGGAGTCAGGTGAAAGGTTTTGTAGGGGGCCTAAGGTTCTGAAGATTCCTTGAAGCTCCGCCTGGACATCAGGAATGGGATTGCCTTGGCAAACTTTGTATGTGGTGTTGGCTGAAAGCTGACGCAGTCCCTCAGCCACATACTCCCGACGATCAAGTACCACGGTCGTGGAACCCTTGTCCGCCGGAAGAATGACGATGGACCGGTCAGCCCACAGATCACGGATAGCCTGGGCTTCAGCAGTGGTGATGTTGGGAGTAGGATTAAGGTTTTTTAAGAAGGATTGAGAGGCAAGGCTGGAAGTCAGAAATTCCTGGAAGGTTTGGAGAGGGTGAATTTGAGGAAGAGGAGGTGGGTCCCACTGTGACGGAGGACGGAACTGTTCCAGGCAGGGTTCAATTTGGATAGTGTCTTGGGGAGTTGGATCATTAGGAGTAGGATTAGGATCATTTTTCTTCGTGGCAAAGTGGTACTTCCAGCAGAGAGTACGTGTGTAGGACAGTAAATCTTTGACGAGGGCTGTTTGGTTGAATCTGGGAGTGGGGCTGAAGGTGAGGCCTTTGGATAGAACATAGGTTTCGGATTGGGAGAGAGGTTTGGAGGAAAGGTTAACTACTGAATTAGGATGTTGTGGTTCCAGATTGTGTTGATTGGAATTTTGAGGTTTTGGAGGGAGTGGAGCTGGAAGTGGGAGGTTGAGTAGATGGGAGAGACTTGGTTTGTGTGCAATGAGAGGAGGTTGAGATTTGCTGGAAAGGTTGTGAAGGGTGAGTGAGTTGCCTTTCCGGAGGTGGTAAACCAGGAGATTGGATAGTTTTTTTGAGGTGAAGGGTGGCATGCTGTTCTAATTTGCGGTTGGCCTGTAGGAGGATGCTCTGAACAGCCAGTGTGGATGTGGGAGAGGAAACCTTAATCCTACTCCCAACATCACCACTGCTGAAGCCCAGGCTATCCGTGGTCTGAGGGCTGACCGGTCCATCGTCATTCTTCCGGCGGACAAGGGTTCCACGACCGTGGTACTTGATCGGGAGTATGTGGCTGAGGAACTGCGTCAGCTTTCAGACAACATCACATACAAAGTTTGCCAAGGTAATCCCATTCCTGATGTCCAGGCGGAGCTTCAAGGAATCTTCAGAACCTTAGGCCCCCTACAAAACCTTTCACCTGACTCCATCAACCTCCTGACCCCACCGACACCGCGCACCCCTACCTTCTACCTTCTTCCTAAAATTCACAAACCCAATCATCCTGGCCGCCCCATTGTAGCTGGTTACCAAGCCCCCACAGAATGTATCTCTTCCTACGTAGATCAACACCTTCAACCCATTACATGCAGTCTCCCATCCTTCATCAAAGACACCAACCACTTTCTCGGACGCCTGGAATCCTTACCCAATCCGTTACCCCGGAAACCATCCTTGTAACCATTGATGCCACATCCTTATACACAAATATCCCGCACGTCCAGGGCCTCGCTGCGATGGAGCACTTCCTTTCACTCCGATCACCTGCCACCCTACCTAAAACCTCTTTCCTCATTACCTTAGCCAGCTTCATCCTGACCCACAACTTCTTCACTTTTGAAGGCCAGATATACCAACAATTAAAGGGGACAGCCATGGGTACCAGGATGGCCCCCTCGTACGCCAACCTATTCATGGGTCGCTTAGAGGAAGCCTTCTTGGTTACCCAAGCCTGCCAACCCAAAGTTTGGTACAGATTTATTGATGACATCTTCATGATCTGGACTCACAGTGAAGAAGAACTCCAGAATTTCCTCTCCAACCTCAACTCCTTTGGTTCCATCAGATTCACCTGGTCCTACTCCAAATCCCATGCCACTTTTCTTGAAGTTGACCTCCACCTGTCCAATGGCCAGCTTCACACGTCCGTCCACATCAAACCCACCAACAAGCAATAGTACCTCGATTATGACAGCTGCCACCCATTCCACATCAAACAGCCCCTTCCCTACAGCCTAGGTCTTCGTGGCAAACGAATCTGCTCCAGTCCGGAATCCCTGAACCATTACACCAACAACCTGACAACAGCTTTCGCATCCCGCAACTACCCTCCCGACCTGGTACAGAAGCAAATAACCAGAGCCACTTCCTCATCCTCTCAAACCCAGAACCTCCCACAGAAGAAACACAAAAGTGCACCACTTGTGACAGGATACTTTCCGGGACTGGATCAGATTCTGAATGTTGCTCTCCAGCAGGGGTACGACATCCTCAAATCCTGCCCTGAAATGAGATCCATCCTTCATGAAATCCTCCCCACTCCACCAAGAGTGTCTTTCCGCCGTCCACATAACCTTCGTAGCCTGTTAGTTCATCCCTACGAAATCCCCAAACCACCTTCCCTACCCTCTGGCTCCTATCCTTGTAACCGCCCCCGGTGTAAAACCTGTCCAATGCACCCTCCTACCACCACCTACTCCAGTCCTGTAACCCGGAAGGTGTACACGATCAAAGGCAGAGCCACGTGTGAAAGCACCCACGTGATTTACAAACTGACCTGCCTACACTGTGATGCATTCTATGTGGGAATGACCAGCAACAAACTGTCCATTCGCATGAATGGACGCAGGCAGACAGTGTTTGTTGGTAATGAGGATCACCCTGTGGCTAAACATGCCTTGGTGCACGGGCAGCACATCTTGGCACAGTGTTACAGCGTCTGGGTTATCTGGATACTTCCCACCAACACCAACCTATCCGAACTCCGGAGATGGGAACTTGCTCTTCAATATATCCTCTCTTCCCGTTACCCACCAGGCCTCAATCTCCGCTAATTTCAAGTTGCCGCCACTCACACCTCACCTGTCATTCAACATCATCTTTGCCTCTGCACTTCCGCCTCGACTGACATCTCTGCCCAAACTCTTTGTCTTTAAATATGTCTGCTTGTGTCTGTATATGTGTGGATGGATATGTGTGTGTGTGTGTGTGCGAGTGTATACCCGTCCTTTTTCCGCCTAAGGTAAGGCTTTCCGCTCCCGGGATTGGAATGACTTCTTACCCTCTCCCTTAAAACCCACTTCCTTTCGTCTTTCCCTCTCCTTCCCTCTTTCCTGATGAGGCAACAGTTTGTTGCGAAAGCTTGAATTTTGTGTGTATGTTTGTGTTTGTTTGTGTGTATCGACATGCCAGCGCTTTCGTTTGGTAAGTCACATCATCTTTGTTTTTAGATATATTTTTCCCATGTGGAATGTTTCCCTCTATTAATATATATATAATTTTTTTTTACGTGCGCAGAGCAGTCTGAGTTATAGTGGGGTGGTGGGTAGTCTCCACTTGACCTGTTTTTACATTTAGTGATTTTTCTATTTCCTCTTCGTTTACTGCTCTCACGTCAAAAGAAAACAAGACGGATTTCTGTGGCTTGGAGCTATCAAGTGAATTAAAATACATTCACATAATTACAGAAGGCTAAAATATGTTACTAGTTTCAGATTTTACTTTATTTCCACCTTTCTGACAGTCAAGCATTAATCGCCTTGCGGAACAATAAAGTTATTTTTGTCGATTTGCTAAAGAAATTTGGCCTTTATTAAGCTTTCCTGCTGAGGCAGTAAATTTATTTCAAACGAAGTGTTTAATTCCCCACTGTTGGCTAGTTTAAACTGTTCGCTGTATTTCAGGAGCATGTTTTTGTCTTCTAGCACGTATGGCATTGTCATAATAAAGAATCAAACATGAGATAATATACACTGGTACTCCAAGAAAATTTACGTCCCGAAAACCATACCGAAAAGCTTAATATCAGGTCGAGGCCTATGTCATTGGAAATCTGGACATACGAATGTATGCTTTAAGGCGAACTATGCATTTTAGTATGGTTCACGAAATTCCAACACTCATGGAGTATCCTCAGAAGTCGTGTTTGTTGTATGACGTAGTGTAAGAAAGATCTTTTAATGTTTTACACGTACAAACATACTGGCTTCCTGCATCACCATAGCTGTGCAAGCGCGGTGACTCCTATTTTCTGGCGCTCTCTGGCAACTGCTGAAATGAATCTATTTCTAACAGGTCGCGGGAAAATATTGCGAATTGTGGTTCGAAAAGCGTTATTTTCAAAGTAGATTTTGTTTTACACAAGATGAACTATGTGCGTGAATATACGATGAATTTCTTAAATCACAGAGCGTTTGCTCTGATTTAAAAATCAACTCTTTGATGAAGAGCCATTTAGAAGAATTTTGAGCCCAGAAGATCAGAGATTTACGTTGGCATTAAAAATTTTACTGGCATATTTGTATGATGTATGTGTAACATGCGCTAAACAGATCAACATTATATGTGAAAGCTTAGCTTCTCTTGTAGCTTATTAATCTTAGAGACAAATATTATATGTGAAAGCTTAGCTTCTCTTGTAGCTTATTAATCTTAGAGACAAATATTATATGCGAAAGCTTTGCTTTTCTTGTAGGAACACTATGTACAGTAACTTAAACCATTAACTTTTCCTGTTGGTGGAATTCGAATTTGTACTCCCATAATATGAAAATTTTCAACATACATGTTGCTGCATATCAAAGATATTTCCAAAAGGTGTTTTTTTCCCCTTGAGTTTTGTTTTCTAAAGTGCCAAGAAATTCTGTGCTGCTGTACAAAACCATATCCGTTCAAAGGATTGATAAGTTTTACAGTTCCGACGGAAAGTATACTGTCACTTAACATGGAAAAAGTGTATTTTCACCCGGGAGAAAACGTATTTTTAATCGGGAGATCCGGGAAAAATCTGGGAATTTTTCTTCTTTGTCCACGTATACACCCTGTTGGTGACAGGTTGAGGCTGCCTTTTTCCATTTCCAGGAGTTGGTAAAAATGCGTTATCTGAACTAGATGCCACGAAATCACTATGGCTAACATCTACATCTCTCAACTTTTATAACAACACGTCCTTAAATATTATTATTCTTGCACTAATTCCACTACTTTATCGGAGGAACTGAAGGCTGTCCATGAATACTTGGGTATTCTTTCTCCTGCTCGTACAACTAAGGAGTTCTCCATAGTAACTCCAGGGCCTGGCTGTGTATAGCAGCACAGCTCACTGCAAAGGATTGTCACTAGATGAATGAATGATTTTCTATGGCATTTTTCAAGTATCTGAGTTTCTAAAGCACAGACCAACACAAACACACAGTAGAAACCGACCGCAGTGCATGTTGTTTAAGTATACACTAAACAAAGCCATCAGCACAGGTGCTGTGACATGAAAACGGGAAATGATTACAGTCTGGAATTTGTTTGTGCCGCATGCCTGGATCTCTGAGCTTCTTGTTCTTCACTTGTTAAATTGTTATGCTGCCAATCTGAAACATATACGTTAAGTGAAAGCTTCAACAGCCTCGGTGTAGACTTTATGTACTGGAACTAACTGTAGAGAAATGATGTCGTAACAATTCTTTTTTTTTTAAGTGGGGGAAAGACAGCAGAGGATATTGCAGAAGATAACAGCAGCTGGAAAACGATGGCCTGGATATTGTGTAGTGCAGGATTTGAAGTTATGTCAGTGTCACTTCAGTGTCAGGTGTTCTTGGCATTGAAAAATTCGAGAATTCAATCCAAACTCTCTGTTCAGTCATGGTGCCAGTCATTCCTTAAATCTTTGTGAGGTTCATGCATTCTCATGTAGTCCCTCACTTGTCACCTGTCTTGGAACTGTAGAGGAGATATATTCATTTTCCTCGTCATCTATGTATAAATTGGGAACTCTTATACTTGCTGGAGTGCTGATTGTTAATTATAATTCAGTTAAACCCATGAAAGAAGGCGGGGAGACAATTTTGAGCAGCATGGAAGATAATGAAAGATCCATCTAAGGCAAATCTTGATACGAGATCTGACACAAGATACTGGAGGCAGTAAAGTTGGTTTAACAATGTTTACAGTCTCCAAAAATGACTTTTTGGATAAAGGACTCACCAAATTAAAAACATTTAATGAAATTTGAGTGACGGAACAAACTAAAATTATGGACAGTGCTGTTACTCTGGCACTAAAAGAATGCAGTGATATGGACATTAACATCCATCGATAAGGAAGAAGAAAAGTAAATGAAACAAATCCAAATGAAGTAGCTCATGACAGTGGATTATCGATTGGAGAAGTAGATCGTCAATTAGTGTTGGAATGCGTAGACTGTCTGTAGAAGGAAATGTCACGACGGTACACAACCATGAAGGAAATTGCCAAAATTTCCTAAATTTTTGAAACAAAGTGTATACTTGAAACTTCCAATGATGCTCTAGCTGTATTATTTGAGAAACTTGTAGAAATTTATGATCAGTTTGATGAGAAGCAGATGCAGCAAGAGATGAAAAGGTATCCTAGGAACCCGTGTGCATCAAAGATGAATGTGGATGGTGCTGCTATATGGACAGCTGAAGAAATCTTTCAATTTATAATGAAATGAAACTTCAGTGAATCATACCATGTAAATCACTGCCGCATCATACGAGAGGTTTTTCTAAACTGAATCTAATAAAAAATTTTCTTCATGGTACAGTGAATCAGGAATGTCTAGCCAATCTGTCTATTTTATCAACTGAAAGAAACGCTTCAAATGAAATAGATTTAACCAGTGGTATTGAAAACTTCATTAAAATAAAAGCACGAAAACGTATCACATAATGATATCAATAATAAATACTGTCTCATACTAAGGTTACAGAACTAACTGATATTATAAATTTCTAAGCTATGCTTCCAGAGCTATAAAGTAAAAGATAATTTTCTTTTCTTTATTATTTCCATGCAGCCTGCCTGATGGTGTCTGTCCTAAATGTTGATTCGTGTTCTACATTTCTCACTTATACCTTTGAATGTGTACGGGTATATTACAATTACTAGAATGCAGAGTGGAAACATTATAAATACTTTGTTTCTTTTTTGTCAGGCATTACATTTGTGTTGTATTGTAATTTTTTTTTACATAAGTTTCTAACCAACACAGGGGCCTCATTCTGTTTCATCATCCCAGGCCCCTTGGCGGCTTAGTCCATCACTGATCCCGAGTTTGGGTCTCGGTCCAGCACACAGTTTTAATCTGCACACACTGCTGCGGAGTGAAAAATTCATTCACTTGTCAAGTTGCTTTGGGTCATTCCATGTCAAATCATTCAGAAATTTTAGGAAATGACACCCATAGTCACACAAATCCTTGAAATTTTGGGTAGTGGAAGTTTACCTAGATATTATTTTCACATTTCCAAAATGTAAATGTTGCAGGTCAATTACTTTTTCACTTATGATAAAAAGAAGTTGTGTAGATTCAGGAATTCAGGCTTTCATAGATGAGTTCCTTTATAATTTAAAAATGCAGTAGTTTCTACAGTTTTTGCAGTGGAAGCTAGATTTTTTTAGTTAAAGAGGAAGGTGTGTATTTTTATAGTCATGCTTTTTGTAGTGAATATCCATCATCTACATCTCAGAAAAAATTGTAAATAATTTCTTTTATACAAAATCCATGCATGGACATTATAATTTTTCGAGGTATTGCCCCCACATAGATACCTTTGAAAAATTTAAATATTGCTATTAATATTCCGTTATGTCACACACAAAAAGAATCAGTTCGTAGAAATAATGGGAAGTGTGAAAAACAACAACGTTATTGTAAAAGAAATATTAAAGTTGCTAATTCATGACTACCATGCGACCACTAAATTTCTGAACTTAGCTGCACTGGATTTCCCTAGGAACAAACCATATCTGAGAACACTGTTTTATTGCCACTACAGGTATTGCATCAACCAGTTCTTTTGTTTTGAGTCGTGTTCACTAAACATGCAGTTCTGAGCTCTTGTACTGAGCTGTACCCACAGTTAACTATTGGTTAAAAATTCTTTTGTTGCAGTTTTTAACTATTCATTCAAAAGCAAAAGTAAGTCCCCTAATGTTACAATAATAATGTGAAATACTTTCGTAATGAAACAATGGGATAGAATGATTTTTCATTATTTAATTACTTTTTCGGTTACACCAATCATCTTTTGAATTATTTATGACAAATATTGGTTTTAGGACTGAAGTAGTATGGAAAGTACAAGTAGGCAGTGTTTTCTTGGACAGTATCTGCAAGATATATGTGATAATGCTCTGACTTGTGTGAATGACCTGATGAGTGAAGTATAAGAACTTTTATAATGGCGAAGCAACAGTCACTCATACTGTGATTTAAGTGTTAAGTGTGTGTGTGTGTGTGTGTGTGTGTGTGTGTGTGTGTGTGTGTGTGTGTGTTAAACACAAAGACAGGTAACTGTGAAAATTCTCTCTACAAAAGAGAATTTGCTGTGATCCCTTCAAGTGCCATAATTTTTTTTTTTAAACCTGGATTGCGTGAACTTTGTTTAGAAAAGGCAAAGAACTTCAAAACGAGAGGCTTTAGCATTATTCCTGGGGATAAAATGCGCCCAACCTGTATCAAACTTATTAATGAAAAACAAGCAAGTGACTACTTATCACCAGACTATATAAATGACAGTAATGTGAAGGTGCAGACTCCTGAAAAATCTGTGCTCAACACCAGCTTAACTAGCTTAGGAGTATCTCCTGTAAAGCTGCATTCAGTTGCTCAGCATAGTCGAAATGCAGCAGCCAAACGAAAATTGGGCTCTGAAAACTGAAATTTCACATCCGACAGTACTGTATTCTATCTATTAAAAATCCTGAAGACAAAGTAGGATTCTTAAAATTTGCTTCTCTTCGACCAAAACAGTGTATACTTGCAGGATCATCAGGGACACACCGTATGTGTGTGCAATTACCACCAAAACATTAAACTGCTTCTAAATTCCATTTCTATTAAAGAAACAGACCAAGATCTAATTCAAATAATAACATGTGATGTAAATAATCGAGCCTGTATGCTTTGTCTGTGTGAAAAATGCCCCACCACTTCATTGCTTCAAACCCACTTAGAAAATAAAATATAAGATTATGATCCTGATGAGATGGTTCAGTACAGTCAATGGGTATCAACTGATAGAATTACTGTGTGTTCAAATCACTTCTCTATCAGAATTCTGTGACACACTAATTAAGAAAATTGAAGAAATTACTCCACACCCTTTTGTTTCTCAATCACAATCTGATTATCCGAAAATGAAGAAGGAAACTCTTGATGAAGGATCAGTGTTAATTTTAATGGGCTTCAGGGAAAATCTCAATTTTGTTCAAGATGAGGTGCAGGGATACCATTGGAACAATGTCAGCTGCACTCTTCACACTGTCCATGCATATTACAAAAAGGACAAACAGTTGCATGCAAAAAGTATTTGGATTGTTTCTGGTAATCTAGAACATGATGTTGCCTTCGTGTACCAGACTCACAAGACTGTATTGAATTTTTTAAAGTGTGAATTTCCAGAAATTCTTCTTGCGTATGTTGATTATTTCACTGATGGTTGTGCTGCACAATACAAAAATTGTAGGAATTCCAGAAATATCTGCTACCTTGAACACGGCCTTAAGTGCAGCTGATCCTTTTTTGCTACCAGCCATGGCAAATCTCCCTGTGATGGTATTGGTGCCACTGTTAAGACTAGTCACAAAAACAAGTTTGCAAAGAGTTTATAAACATAAAATACTTACAGCTTCACAGGTATTTGAATTCTGTCTTTAAAACCTGCAAGGCCTTTCATTTCTCTTTGTTTCAAAAGATGAAATGGTACAAGTCGGACATTATCTTTCTCAGCATTTCACAGGTGCAAAAACAATTCCTGGAACACGATCTATGCATTACATTGTACTAGTGTCTCCAGTAAATTTTAGTATTGTGCATGATTTCTCAGATGCACTTCCACCACTAATGCCGGAATGCACTGTGCAGCCCAACTGCTATGTTGCTTGTGCATATGACTCTTCTAAGTATTTGGGAATTGTTGAGAGGGTGAATTGTGAAGAAGGGAAGGAGATGTTACAGTAAGGTTCATGCATCCTTATGGACCATCCCCATCCTTCTGTTGGCCTGTGATAATGTTGTTTGTGATGTTTCTTTCTCTCATATTCTCTGTGAAGTTCACATCACCACAGCAACAGGCAGACATCACCACAGCAACAAGCCGTACTTATTCTCTGAGCAAAGAGTCCTCAAAGTTGGTGAAAGAAAAGTGGTTCTCATACAAAAAAATATTATCTAAGCATCAAAGTGTCTTGTCACATGTTTAGTTCTGAATCAACTTGAATGCAGATTGCAGCACCAGCATTTTGTGCAGTGTTGACAATATTGGCTTTGGACAGAATGCTTAAATATTATAAACAAAATGCTATGTATTTTTACATTGAGTTAATTTGATTATGGCAGAGGTAAGAAAGTGTTCATATGTCATGTAATTCACAAGTCGCCCTATATTCTATAATGTGCAATTTTGTTTCATATATTGCAAATTTTGTTCAATTTGAATATTGTTATGTGCACTTACGTTGTAATGTCTCTTGGGTAGTAATTGTATTTTTCTCCAGGATATATATAATTTTTCCCCAGTTCCATTCATTTCTCAAAACTGATTTTTTGTGTGATGAAAACTTTATTATTTGTAGATCACTTTCTAATTTTTTCAATGTTTGCCAAATGGGGACAGCTGTCCAAAATATTTTTTTCTAATTTAATTGGACAATTCTAACATGTTTTCAAAAACTACATTTTGTAAAGGATATTCAGGGAAAAACTGTTAGCATACCATTTTTTGTTTAAAAACTGCAGCCAATTTTCAAATTTCTACAGTTTGCTTCAAAGTAACGCATTGCATCAAACTTTCAGCAATTGCTACCAACAGAATGTATGTAAAGCAATAAAAATTGACAAAGGTTCATGGTATTAGATACAAAAGCAGTACACAAAATCTCAGTTCACAACTGGATAATGGATGTCATGGCCTGGATGACTTTGCATGGAATGACCTTTTGTGTTCATTTAGTTCCGGAGGGTTGACAATATAAAATCAACAGCTGTTCTGTGTGTATGAATGCTAATAAGTAATGACCAATATTCTTATTATCATAACTAAACCTGTAACATTTAGTGCCTTGTTGATGATGTGAAATCGTATTTTGATTGATGAACTACTATTCCAGTTTATATGATGTCTGATGCTTGTAACACTGTATAATTCTTATTACAGAAGCCTTAGTTAGCATGGGCTACACCAGAACTGAAATTGAAGAGAGTTTAGCAAATGCAAAATATGATGATGTTTTTGCAACGTATCTTCTCCTTGGAAGGAAGTCGTCAGATGTAAGTGTAATGAGAATCAGTGTTATTAGATGGCTTCTCTCTCTCTCTCTCTCTCTCTCTCTCTCTCTCTCTCTCATATGCATTTTAGTTTACCTATTCCTTAAGTCGTTTGTCAAATATTATACAAAATTTCAACTTCTAGATTTAAAAAATGTTAAATGAGAGTATGGAAGTCGATTGTTTAATTATATTTTGTATAATGGAGCCTTCTGCGTGACAAATTTCACTATGAGTTCTTAAATCACATCTAAATTTAAATGTAACTCGTGCAAAAAAAAATGTTATTACTGAGGATCAAAGAGGCATCCGTATTTGTAACTTTTTAAAAATATAGCTAGACCAAGATCAATAAACACAGCAAATTAAATAAAGGAAATTGCTTTTAAAATTTGAAAAGAAGCCAGATGTTAGTCAGTTAACAAAAATTCAGATTCTAGTGTGCTCAAGCATAGCTCCAGAAAACAAGTAAGGCAAAGACAGCCGATACCTGCAAAAATTTCAGTGCAACAATGAAAGAAATGAAAGATAAAATTAATGCAGAAGGTAGCTGCAGGAAGAAGGGGAATAGTAACAGGAATAATTATGATATAAATAGAATTGAAAATGCTTGTTGAATGTAATATAGCTCTCCATTAAAGTTAAAATTATTTTCTTTTACAGCCTGAAAGTGATGGTTCGAGATCTGGAAGTTCTTTGTCACTTCGTAATATTCCACCAGCTGTGACCCAGGGTAATGCACAGTCACCTTCTCATGGGCACCGTGGTGTACATCGATCAAGTTCAGCAACGAATGCCAAACCTAGCCGGAGAGCGTCCTCTGGTGGTGAAACTTTGCGTGAGTCACCAGCTACTGCTGCTGGGGGTGGGCATCTCTGCTCAGTTCTGTATCCCACTGCACTAGTAGTTACCATCATAGTGCACTTCGCATAATTTCAGGCTTTTCAGTAGTGCACTGGCGAAATGCGCTTTTAGTTGCTTCCATGTTTACTTTCAAACCAGCATGTCACCATCATAGTCGTCTGACATTTGTGAACATAGCCCTAATTGGAAGATAAGTAGTGTTCACATGGGAGTTGCAGTAAAAGACATTTTTATACGAAGTTGTTTACCCTGTGTTGTGAATGTTGACGTTTTTTGGTATTGCTGCCATGTTTGGTGCTGGAAGTCTCCTGTTTTGTGATCTTCCTCACCATGTTGTAAAATCTGATAATGAATTGAAATTATTTAACTTTGGGATGAACAAGTATTATCAAAAAGTGACATTTTTACTATGTATACTGTGTCTTTACATATGTGTGTAGCTTTACTGCATTTGCCTGCACATACATGTGTGGCTTTGCTGCGTTTGCCTGCAGACTGTCAAATTGTTATGTGCAGTGGGTATACAAGGAGAAATGCCTTCCTTACCGTGTATAAAAAAATTCTTTATGGACTACATCTGGTATCAGTTGGAATGCAATAAAAAACAAAATTTGTATTATTAACATAAAATTTATGTACAAGTCATAATTATTTCAGATTTAGTTCTCAATAAGAAGTAATTTGTAGGCTGCGTAATTTATTTTATCAAGTGTTACCAATTTCTATCAGTAGGTAATTTTTTCATAAGTGTTTACTGAAGGAAGAAGGAGGTACATGAATATGTAAGTTGTTACGAACTGAAAGAGACTGACTTCTCTGGTGCTTTTAATTTCTTTTCTTGGATCTTCCCAGATCAGACAGACACTCAAGGACACCATAAAAATAAATATTCAAAAAAATTAGCATTTCACACTCAAAAACACTCTTGAGTGCTCAAAAGTACTCTCACTCAAGCCTCATTTGTAATTTTAATTCATTGTTCATCTGTTAAGTTTTTTCTCAATTATTCAATGTCTTCGATTGTGAAGCCTAACATGATTCCCACTTTTCATTTGTTCCATTTCTTTGCTGTTCTTGCTGGATGCTTGTGTTTGCAGTTCACTACTTGAGTCACTAAAATCCCGTTTAACACACTGTTCACTACCATACGCATTTCACTTTAACGTAGGTTTATGTCACTTTTCCTTGATCTTACTCTTAATTGCTTTCCAAAAGTATACTAATGAATATAAGCTGGCATTGCCTGTTTATACCCTTCAGAGTTGGAACATACCTGCACCATAACAGAGTAATGGAACATACAGAAACATTCTCGAATATTTTGCGAAGTTCTATAACATTTGCAAACCTTCTGGAAGATTCTGTAGCTTTCTGGAACAGTCTAAAACCTTCTAGAAGTAACATTCTATCCAGTCCTGGCCACTTAAGCACTCAATTCTCAGCTGCTTCAGTGACTTCTCATAAGTAATCCAGTGGCGTCATACCCTCTTCTGTCACCTATGTCTTCAAGCCCAACCCCTGTACTTCCAAAGCAAAACCTTCTCTAGGGATGGGGTATGGGAAGCTACCATATCATGTAACCCCCATGGGACAGCAGATATTTGTTGCGAAGATATAATGGCATGAGGGGACAGACCATACTTACATTTATAATATACAGTATATTGATTAATTATGACCTCAGTTATTGGCTGTGTTCTGGTTGTTGCTTAGGATAGAATATATACGACTCGCAGCTGCAAACTTTTCCATATTGCAGAACTTACCCACCTCAGTCAGTGCAAAATATTATTTTTCCTCTCTTTCCAACAACAGAATTTAAAATATTACATAATTTCTAGCCCATGATTACCTTCAGGGGGCAAAAGATCTAATACTGCCAAAAGATCCACACACAAGTTCATACACCACCTTAGCGTTCAGAACTATTAGATCCTTCCTCAGGGAGGAGAGAAAGGAGGTTAGAAAGGAAGGGATGGTCAAGCAGACTCCAGGTGTAGTAGACACATCTGTTGTGTGCATCCTTTTTAACCTTCCCCCAACTTTCTCTCTTTCCTGGGGAAGTTCTAAGGCTAGGTCAGTGTGCATAATTTCGAGTATGTACTAAATATTTTACCTGTTGAGGGTAAGTACTGACCATCAATTCTGTCTCATGCTGTTAAAGAAAATGATGTGAAAGCCAATACACACATACTCATTTTTGTTTTGTTTTTCTAGATATTAACATTATTTAACAACTTTTGTAAAGATTTTGCATTGAATACCGTCATATTGTTTTTGGTCACTCGAGGACAAGTTTGTAGTGCTTAATTAGGAAGAAATGCTAGTTACTGGATGTGACATCAGGATGGTAAACATGTATGAGTTTAAAAACTTTGCAGCTCAAGCATCATATCATTTGAACATACTTGAGAACTAAAACTATTCCAGATATCATATTTCCATCTGAGCAGTAGTACCAAGTGGGGTGGCACAACGATTAAGCACACTGGACTTGCATTCGGGTGGACGACAGTTGAAACCCACTTCTGGCCATCCTGATTTATGTTTTCTGCCATTTCACTAAATCGTTCCAGGCAAGTGCCACGACAGTCTCTTTGAAATGGCACAGCCGATTTCCTTCCCTGATCTGAGCTTGTGCTCCATCTTCTAATGACTTCATTGTCCATGGGACATTAAACACTGATCTCCTCCATCTGGGTAACAGTGAATTGCGCTACTCAGTTTTATATATTGTTATATCTTTTATTTGACACAACTTCATATATGGCCATTTAGGTCTCTAGCTTGTAAATAACCAGTTTCATCATATCACTACATGAGGGGGAACTCCTTTCTCTCTTCATAATGTAAAGTCATTTGTAGTGGGAATATTTATTTTCATATATATTTTGATTCACCACTGTAAGAAGGAAAAAGCAAAAATTATACTTTTTAAAAGTGGCATTTGGTCATCGCGTACAGCCATCCATCACAATGATACTTCGAACTTTGCCTCCTTTGAACTTTGCCTCCTCACAATGGAGGACCTCTGCAACACACTGTACAAGCATCAGACAGAGATTGCCAACAGTCACATTTTCGAACCAACTGGTCTGTAACTTACGTAGTGCACCTCATGTAAAATATCGCATCTTGTTAACTGCTATTCATACATAAGAAGTTAGTATATAGACTTAACCTGGTGAAAATTAAACAAAATGTTGAAAAAACGAAGTGACATTGATCGTAGTGCAGAGCATGGTAAAGTTAAGACATTTTTGTGTATTTTTTTGGTTTGTTCCCCTTACTCCTTATGTTCTTGCTGTTTGTTGCGAATGAATAATTAATAAATGTGAACACACTCTTTACAGTTGAAGTATCTTTATGTTTCCATTATTTTATTCTGCCCAGGGCATTCTAGTATCATCTGAATATAATAGTGTGGTGGTTTTTCTGGGACAGTAATGCTTTCATCACTTTGATCTGATATTAAGTGGATTGCAGTGATCCTTCAGTTTGTCATTGTCACACACTGCATTACTTTTCAGTGCCATTGTTCTGTGGCACCCAAACAGTTAAGTGCTCCAGAGTTATTACCTTGGTGTAAAGAATGGACCTAAATATTTTCAAATAATGCAAGAAAAGGAAGCTAAATTTTATCACTTCCATTTGCTGCATCTTTGCAAAAGTTGTGTTGCTATAGGGTAAGACAGAAATGGGAAAATAATGATTAATCAGTAATGACTTTGTTAGTTACCAGGAGAAAAACACACAAATATTTGTGAAAGTAGACATGCATTTCATGTTGTCGGTGTCCTTATTTACGAGGGGTGTTTGAAAAGTCCGTACAAAGTCCGAGAGATGGCACCACCAGCTCGTATCGAGGTAATGTTTAGTTAGTAACATCTTTGGAAAAAACGCACACAAAGTTTCAGCCATATTGGTCTATTTCTTTGTGTTTGGCATTCGTGTGAATCAAGGAAGTCAAGTGATTGTCAAAAAATGGACGAAAAAGAATTTCGTGTGGTGATTAAATATTACTTTGTGAAAGGAAAAACGTCTCAGGAGACTAAGGAGAAGCTTGATAAACAATACGGTGACTTTGCACCTTCAATCAGAACAGTTTATAAGTGGTTTCAAAACTTTCGGAGTGGCCATATGGGCACAAGTGATGCTGAATATTCTGGACGCCCTGTGGAGGTTACGACTCCAGAAATCATTGATGAAATCCATGATATGGTGATGGATGACAGAAGAGTTAAGGTGCGTGAGATTGCTAGTGCTGTGGGTATCTCAAATGAATGGGTTCATAATATTTTGCATAAACATTTGGACATGAGAAAGCTATCCGCATGATGGGTTCCGCGATTGCTCGCGCTTGACCAAAAACGGAATCGTGTGAAGTGTTGCGAGGATGGTTGGCAGTTGTTCAGGAAGAATCCGCAAGACTTTAAGCATCGTTTCGTCACTGTGGATGAAACATGGATACATTACTATACTCCTGACACCAAACAACTATCTAAACAATGGGTTACTAAGGGAGAACTTGCGCCAAAAAGGGCGAAGATCGGAAAGGTTATGGTGACTGTCTTTAGGATTCCCAAGGGATAATTCTCATCGACTATCTGGAAAAGGGTAAAACTATTACAGGTGCATATTATTCATAATTATTGGACCATTCGAAAACCGAGCTGCAAGAAAAATGCTGGCGATTGGACCTCAAAAAAGTCCTTTTCCATCACGACAATGCACCGGCACACACCTCAGCAGTTGTGGTCGCAAATTTAATGGAAATAGGATTACAACTCGTTTCATATCCCCCTCCCCCTATTCTCCAGACTTAGCTCTCTCGGACTACTATGTGTTCCACAATTTGAAGAAATGGCTTTCGGAACAAAGAAGCGATTGCAGCAACTAATAGCTATTTTGCAGACTTGGACAATTCCCATTATTGGGAAGGGATCAACAAATTAGAACAGAGTTGGACGAAGTGTATAAGTTTAAAAGAGGAGACTATGTAGAAAATTAAAAAAGGTTTACCCCAAACACGTAAGTAGTTTTTATTTTTGCACGGACTTTTCAAACGCCCCTCGTAAGTAATAGGTGTTCACTTTGATTAGAAGTTTCCTAACTGTTTCAGTTACTATACATTCAAATATAAACATCATAATTACTGCAAGTAAAAATCATGCAAAATTAAAAGCATATTTAACACTGAGCTTTCAAAATCAAGGCTACTTTCAATAGAATCCAGAGAGAGAATGGAATTTGGCATTTGGAGATGTAACTTCTGTGGAATAGGTATTCAGACAAAAATATAAAAGGAAGGCATTTTGATATTTTAATAGTAATTAGTGTGTAAATATGTACTGTTAATTTTTTTACCTGGATTGTCAAACTTCTAAAATCAACTGTAACTTCATCAGGGGCTCCAACTGGCACACCTAATGTGAGCAACCATAATCATGCACCAACGAGTAATTTCAAGCGTCAAAATACTGTAGACTCTGCAACAATAAAGGAGAATACAGCGCGAATAAATTCAGCAAGTGCAGCAACGCGCCCAGCCCCTCCAAAAAATACGGCGGCCATTCCAGTATTAGATTCAAGTAAGTGGTCAAGATACTTTGTAATTACATTCTACTCTCTGAATTTTATTTTCATTACATTTGTTAACTAGTAATAAAGAAATATGATGACATGATGAGAGAAGATTTCTTGTGTCAAGTACTACATAAGTTACCTTAAAGTACTAAACAGTGGGGCTGATTAATGATAAAAGTGCTGTGGATTTTAAGGAAAATGTTGTAAGTTTACAGTGAGCCTAATACTAACACTGAATTCAAAATGATTCTTGATGTGTTTATATCCATTTTTGAAAATAAGTTGTTGTTGTTGTCTTCAGTTCTGAGACTGGTTTGATGCAGCTCTCCATGCTACTTTATTCTGTGCAAGCTTCATCATCTTCCAGTACCTACTGCAGCCTACATCCTTCTGAATCTGCTTAGTGTATTCATCTCTTGGTCTCCCTCTACGATTTTTACCCTCCACGCTGCCCTCCAATACTAAATTGGTGATCTCTCGATGTCTCAGAACATGTCCTACCAACCGATCCCAGTTGTGCCACAAACTTCTCTTCTCCCCAATTCTATTCAATACCTCCTCATTAGTTATGTGATCTACCCATCTAATCTTCAGCATTCTTCTGTAGCACCACATTTCGAAAGCTTCTATTCTCTTCTTGTCCAAACTAGTTATCGCCCACATTTCACTTCCATACATGGCTACACTCCATACAAATACTTTCAGAAACGACTTCCTGACATTTAAATCTATACTCGATGTTAACAAATTTCTCTTCTTCAGAAATGCTTTCCTTGCCATTGCCAGTCTACATTTTATATCCTCTCTACTTCGCCCATCATCAGTTATTTTGCTCCCCAAATAGCAAAACTCATTTACTACTTTAAGTGTCTCATTTCCTAATTTAATTCCCTCAGCATCACCCGACTTAATTCACTTACTTTCCATTACCCTCGTTTTGCTTTTGTTGATGTTCATCTTATATCCTCCTCTCAAGATACTGTCCATTCCGTTCAACTGCTCTTCCAAGTCCTTTTCTGTCTCTGACGGAATTACAATGTCATCGGCGAACCTCAAAGTTTTTATTTCTTCTCCATGGATTTTAATACCTACTCCGAATTTTTCTTTTGTTTCCTTTACTGCTTGCTCAATATACAGATTGAATAGCATCGGGGAGAGGCTACAACCCTGTCTCACTCCCTTCCCAACCACTGCTCCCCTTTCATGTCCCTCGACTCTTATAACTGCCATCTGCTTTCTGTACAAATTGTAAATAGCCTTTCGCTCTCTGTATTTTACCCCTGCCACCTTCAGAATTTGAAAGAGAGTATTCCAGTCAACATTGTCAAAAGCTTTCTCTAAGTCTACAAATGCTAGAAATGTAGGTTTGCCTTTCCTTAATCTTTCTTCTAAGATAAGTCATAGGGTCAGTATTGCCTCACGTGTTCCAACATTTCTATGGAATCCAAACTGATCTTCCCCGAGGTCGGCTTCTACCAGTTTTTCCATTTGTCTGTAAAGAATTCGCGTTAGTATTTTGCAGCTGTGACTTATTCAACTGGTAGTTCAGTAATTTTCACATCTGTCAACACCTGCTTTCTTTGGGATTGGAATTATTATATTTTTCTTGAAGTCTGAGGGTATTTCGCCTGCCTCATACATCTTGCTCACCAGATGGTAGAGTTTTGTCAGGACTGGCTCTCCCAAGGCTGTCAGTAGTTCTAATGGAATGTTGTCTACTCCTGGGGCCTTGTTACGACTCAGGTCTTTTAGTGCTCTGTCAAACTCTTCACGCAGTATCGTATCTCCCATTTCATCTTCATCTACATCCTCTTCCATTTCCATAATATTGTCTTCAAGTACATCGCCCTTGTACAGACCCTCTCTATACTCTTTCCACCTTTCTGCTTTCCCTTCTTTGCTTAGAACTGGGTTTCCATCTGAGCTCTTGATATTCATGCAAGTGGTTCTCCTTTCTCCAGAGGTCTTTTTAATTTTCCTGTAGGCAGTATCTATCTTACCCCTAGTGAGATAAGCCTTTACATCCTTACATTTGTCCTCTAGCCATCCCTGCTTAGCCATTTTGCACTTCCTGTCGATCTCATTTTTGAGACGTTTGTATTCCTTTTTGGCTGCTTGACTAACTGCATTTTTGTATTTTCTCCTTTCATCAATTAAATTCAGCATCTCTTCTGTTACCCTAGGATTTCTACTAGCCCTCGTCTTTTTACCTACTTGATCCTCTGCTGCCTTCACTATTTCATTCCTCAAAGCTACCCATTCTTCTTCTACTGTATTTCTTTCCCCCATCCCTGTCAATTGTTCACTTATGCTCTCCCTGAAACCCAGCAGAGATTTCAAATCACAAACTGATACATCAGGACTCTCCAGACTATCAACTGGATACCATTTTCTGGAAAAGATTGAGACAGAAGTAGGCAAGAAACAGAAGCAAAAACAATGTGTAGTGTGTTCTCTGAGAGGCAAAAAGTTTACTGGGAAAGTGTGGTGCAAAGACGCAAGCTACCAGTGTAGTGAATGCAAAGTGGCATTGTGCAAACTACCGTGTTTCAAAATTTATCATACAAAGACCAAATTTACATCTTAAAATAAAGCCAAAGGAGGTTACTGTAGATAAAACAAACAGTATAAATAATTATTAAAATTCTTGTTTAAAATAATGTAGTTTTGTTTCTGAGCATTAAGTGCATATATCCTTGACCAATTTTTCCTCTTTTCAAAAACAATGCTATAATTGAAACTTTAATGAAAGCAAATATTAATTAAAAGAACAAAGTATTATACATACTTTCAAACTAGAAAGTTCCAGCTTTTCAAGAAGGGTAATGTCATTGCTATAACAAAAACCATTTAAGAGTTGTAGTAAATTAAAATACGCTAAAAACAGCTAGGTCTTATGGTAGAGCATTGTGCGCTATGGCTCGGGGCCCAAAGTGTTAAAGAGAATAGGAGCAGTGTAAAGGAAGATATTTTTAATTTCTTCTTTTTAAAAATAGGTAAGTGAATTGGTGCAAACAGTTCAGAGGAGAAAACAAAATGGTATGCTGAAGAAGCAATGCTGAGGACATTTAATGAATTAAAATTTTCTCTCTCATCCCCATCTGAAGGAAGACTCTAAAAAGTTTGTATGAGGTTGATAATATCTCCTCTAGACACTAAAAAGTTGTGGCTCTATAATATGTAATTCTTTATTGACTCAGATTTCCCAGAAAGGTTGATATATGCCATTGAGCGAATACGTTTTGTCAGAAGCATTTTCTTCATTTTGCCTCAGATGGCACTGTAATTGGAAGAATAGAAATGGGTACACAATTGTAATTAATGATGTGCTACTCAGTGGCCCTTGAATGTCCAATGGCACATGGGACCCCACTCCCAAGCTGGGAGGGCAGGACAGGCCAGTATTGTATAACTTCTAACTGCAAACCTCATTCGGAATGTTGTATTTCTCCGAAGTATTGAACAGGGGACTACTCGATGCGCCACTGTGGCCACTTAGCAAACTATAACATTATCATAACAGGCAGCACCCCACAGCCAGATTTCACGTATCGTGCACACACAGAACAGTAAGCAGCTCTAAACATTGCAATTTTGCACAGTGTTTACTGCCTGCACGTCAACCTATCATTTGGAGTACAGACATGCAAGTGGACTACGAATGTTGCAACCACAGAAGAAAAAATTGAAATGTCTTGATTTATGGTGAACGTAAGAGAAATGTTCAGGCTGATGTTGCCTTGTATACTGGGCATCTTTCAGAAAAAACTAACCTTCGTTCATTCTTTTACGCAGTTATGAATGTATTTTATGTCTGATGGCAGTGTACAGACCGGCAAAAGGAAACGAAGCAAACGTGTTAAAGGAGAAGCTAATGAAATAGCTGTACTAGTGGCAGTGCACAACAATCCACCGATAAGGATCTGGCAGGTAGACTGCGATTCCAATATGTCTGTAAGTAGTATTATCACAATACTGCATTGTCACAAATATTATCCATACCACATGTCACTGCATCAAGAACTTCCTGGTGACGATTTTCATAATATGACACTTTTTCGTGAATGGGCACATCAACAAATGCAAACGATCCCCACACTGTTCGCCGAGGTACTATATTCCAATGAGTCCACATTCATAAATAATGGTAGCATTAACTGGCATAACATACTTCACTATAGTATAGACAATCCCCACTGGTTACGGCATGTTGACCAACAACATCCTTGGTTAGGTAATGTATGGTGTAGCATCTTGGGGAACAAACTCATTGGCCCATAATTTATCAACGGCACATTGAATGGACACAGATATTGAATTTTTCTGGAACAGGAACTACCAGTACTACTGAAGGATGTTGCTCTGGACATTTGACAGCTTATGTGATTTCAGCATTACGGTTGCCCATCGCATTACACAACTGAAATACAGGAGGTGTTAGACCGTGTTTACAGTAGCAATCAGCAAAGGTGCCTATTAATTGGTCCACTACATTGCCAGATTTGATGTCGCCAGATTTCTTCCTGTGGGGATACTTAAAAGATAAGGTGTCCCAGCAAGTGCCAATATGCTGTGAACACATGGTGAACTGCATCAGCTTCTGTCACTTGTACAGTCATTTGAAAGTCAGATAACTAAGTGTATTGAAGTTTGCGATACAGTCCTTGAACACTGATTCTAATCGGAAAAGTAAAATAATGTTCATCTCATGCCATGGTCACAGTGGCGTGTCGAGTGGTCACTTGCTTGATATGTCAGAGGAATACAGTGTTGTGAATGGAGTTTCCAATTAAAAGTTATCAAATACTGGCCTGGCCTGCCCTTGCAGCATGGAGGTGTGGTCCCACTGGATATTCAAGGATCATTGAGTCATGATTGTGTACCCATTTCTATTCCTCCAATTACAGCACCAGCTATGGCAAAATGAAGAAAATGCTTCAGACAAAGCACACGTAAATTTTGCCGTTGAATTATAATCTGATAGAAAAACCAGGAGTCCTCATTGAAGATATCAAAGTGGCACACTCAAAGGGTGTTGTGGTGGGTCGAGTATGCTACTGTTGGATGCCCCCCTCTGAGACAAACAAATTGGAATTATAACTTTTTATGGTCCAATGTATTGTTTTCAAGATATTTCAATATCTTCAGTTAAAATGAACACTTCGTATATTTTCTGATTACATAATAAAAATCTTAGTGACTATCAAAGACACTCTGTTGTGTCAGTTATAATATTATATTAGGGTAGTTAAGTTTTTATGGGATATGTGATTCAGCAAATTCCTGGGTTAGTTCTTATTTAACAAAAACAATGCAGGATGTTCCATTAGACTGTTAAAGTCATACAAAGAAAGACAACTACAAAGCTGTGTGGGCAGAAATTGCAGTGGGAGTTTATTCTTGCTTTATTTTAATGACCTGCCATTTTATATGAATCAGGAGGCAGATGATACAAGCAGTCTTGCAAAGCTGAGCAAAGAAGCATCTGTTTAGAAATCATAAATGATAGTGACTAAATGGGTTAACAGATATGTCCTAGCTTTAAACTTAGGGAACGAGTTCGCCCAGTTCTCCAATTAACCTAGTACCCTTACAAGAAATGATAAAGAGGGTAAAAGTCTTAAGTTCTTGGGAGTGGGTATTGATGACAACTTAAACTAAAGTATCTGGGTTCGGCTACTTTTGCTATAAGAAAAAGTGTGATCATTGGGGATATAGAAGGCAGTGAGTTAACATATATATTCATTCATTGATGATTGGCATAATACTCTGGCTTAACTCTTCACTTGGGCAAAAAGCATTCATTCCTCAAAAGAAAATAATTGCTCACACTCATATGTCTTACAATTACCTCTTTCAGCAGTTGAGAATGTTAACCTCATACTTGCAGTAAATTTATTCAGGTATTAAATTTATTGTCAGCAAGGCATCTAAGTTTGACAGTAACAGATATTCACAAGTTCTACACTAGAAGGAAAAATGATCTGCATTACCTTTTAATGAATCTAACTTTGACACAGAAAGTGGTGAAATAGCTATAAAACTCTTTGTCAATCTTCCATGGAAGTAGTGTGTCTGAAAGATATCAGAAATGTTTTCAAATATAGATTAGAGATTTCTCCTTAACACTTTCTATACCATAAAGGAATTTTTGAGTTGAGATACAGTCATACATAAAAAAAAAAGAAGTCTGTAAATGGCCAACATGCTGCCATGTGCCATGTTTGCTGGTGTATAAGACACACCATCTTCTGTAAAACTTTATTTTTTTTTATGGAGGGGGGAACTGCTTGTTTAATACATCTACTACAAAACAATTACAGTAGAGTCTCATTAATCTGAACTAATTGCGACCGGACCTTGTTTGGATTACCAATTTGTTCGGGCTAGGCGGAATTATGGTGACTAGTTTCTTGAATGAAGTATACCAACCAGATAAGTAGCTACACCATGGTAACAAATGGGAACAAGTTTGGAAACGATGGCTCACTCTCACTCCCTGCCCTTGTTGTTGTGTGGTATTGAGACCTTTGTAGTGTCTGAGGTCAGTGCACTGCCAGTTGACTCGCGAAGTGCTTGGTTATGTTAGTTATCGATCGCTGGCACTAGTTATCGATCGCTGGCATGCATAACAGTTGTATTGTATTCGTTCAGGTGTAGTGGTGCATGTAATTTTGTCGTGAGTAAACAGAAACATACGATGTTAACTCTCAAAGAAAAACTAAACGTTTTGAAGTGGATAGACAATGGTGGGAATGTATCTAAACTGGCAACGGAACTGGGTGTTGATAAAGCAACCATTGGTAATTGGAAGAAGAACCCAGTGAAGCTACTACAGATGATACAGACAATCCCTGGATGTGAAGAAGCTAGTGAAGAAGACGTAGATGATTGGATGGGGCATGTGTGGAGAACCTTACTGAAACTGCTGTGACTCGAGACCAGGAAGAAGGGGACTGTTGTGACAGAAGTGTCAATGAGCCTGAGAATGACACAGGAGAGCTGGTGCCACAGTGTGATGCAGCAGAAGCCCTTGACCTTACACTATGTTATTTGGAGCAACAGCCCACTGCTACACCTGCTGATGTAATGTTTATAAGACGATGGCGCAACTATGAGTCATATAAAAGACTGTCTTCATGATGCCATAAAACAGTGACTGAGTTTTCGTCATCTAAATGTCTGCTGTATTTTAGTAAGTTTGACAGCTTTTCTTTCATTGTTATGCATTGTTTAAACCTAATGTTTTCTTGCCAATTTTTGTAATACATGTTTACTGTACTGTGTAAATTAAAATAGTATGGAAAAATGTGCGGTAAACTGCTGTACGTACACACATAGACTAACATTTTTCATGTTTGGATTAAGCGAACGTTCGGATTACCGGGACTTTGCTGTATAACACACATGTGCACTTACATCACATTTCTAGGCAATGTAAATAGGAAAAAGTGCTCACAATATACAAAATTGGTCATCAGAGCTGAAAGAAGAAATACGTGAAGCTGTTATGTCAGAACCGGAATCTTCATGCAGTAAATTATCATCTGTGCCATCTACTGCCTTACTGATCATACACTTCTCAAACAATTGAATCATTTTTGTAGAGTCCCGTGGAGCTTTGACCCACTCACAATCTTGAGAAATGTGCTGGGTCCCTTCCTCCCTCCCTCCTTCCTGATGTAGTTTCAAAGTCTGTAGATTGCGTTCATCAGTCCCACTTCTCCTCTGTAAGTCCCTTAAAGGGTCTGTTGATACATTCATCTAATGATTGAAGTAGTTACCCCTCCTAGCATTAAAGCTAACTTGAGACTTCAGTTCATTCAGTCTATTTTTAATGTCTTCTGCTCTGTGAGAATGAAACTGATCGCATACTAACAGGGCAGGCTTCTTCAGTCAGTCTCCAGGTCACCCAGACCAAATTCTATCTACCTATAACCTCATTCCTTCTCCATTCATCCATTGTTACTTAGGAAGCTGTAATTGCGTGTTATATTGATAGTGAACTGTGGTTTGTGAGACTAAGAATGGAAAGTCTGGCAAAGCACCCTGAAGCAATGTTACGCTGTACTGACACTATGTAATCTTCTGTTGTACATTTTGAGAAGGAGCATCGAAAACCGGAAAATAAGAAACATCGGAGATCAAAACATCACCAGGACCAGCCATGTCCTCCACCCTGTGTTATGTGTAGTCTTTGTGGCCACCTGTTTCATGCCAGGATTAGTCTGCTGAGCATCTCTGCACCTACAGAAGAAAAATAAAAACTTGAATACAAGTATGAAATGATAATATTGTACATTATTTAAATTTAAATAAGGCAAGGAATAAAGAATTTAACACGTTGAGACCAGTAAACGGCCATTTATGCCATTATTAAAAATGTTGCTGGCTCATCTGCATTTGACATATCTTTGGCAAGAAATATTTAAAAAGACCAATCTTCAAGCTCTGTTTTCAATCTTTATTTTAGTTCTCTGATTCATTATGAATTTTATAATAAAGATTACAGAAAACATAATTTTCTTAAAAAAAAATGTGCGACGTGATTTTTTTTAAGCACTGCCACACATAATTAGATTTTGTATCATAATGTTGAAGCATTCTGGGGTATGCAAAGATGCTGACTTCTCATTAGGATTTCTAATCTCAGATACAGAACAAAAGCATTTGTTGCAGCCTCTATGAACTTGTGACAAAATAGTTTTTTTTTTTCCATCACTTCATTTACTACTTCTTGAAAGGATGATGCCCGCATCTCGTGGTCGTGGGGTAGCGTTCTCGCTTCCCACGCCCGGGTTCCCGGGTTCGATTCCCGGCGGGGTCAGGGATTTTCTCTGCCTCGTGATGGCTGGGTGTTGTGTGCTGTCCTTAGGTTAGTTAGGTTTAAGTAGTTCTAAGTTCTAGGGGACTGATGACCATAGATGTTAAGTCCCATAGTGCTCAGAGCCATTTGAACCATTTTTTTTTTAAAGGATGATAAAAATCATCTTATCACGTCTATCAATCCCTGTTTTCAGTTACTACAATAGAGACTAGAATCTGGCTTTGACTTTGTCTTGGGACCATCCTTTGTACGAATAGAAATGTCCGAGGCTGTAATTTTGTGAATGGGTGTGATTTTTCCTCATTGACACAGACTTATGCCTTAGGATGTTTCACGTGGGTAAAATTACTTTTTAAATTCTTCTAATAATTGATCAAAAAATGTCTGATTTTTGACATGGCATCATGCTGAGGATGATTTGTGGGAATGTAGGCAGAATTGCAGTTCAAGTGTAAATTTGAAAGTGTGGCCTTGGATCTATTTCTGATCATTATAGTCCGTGGGAAAGCAATTGGAATAAAACCTATTGACATACCAGTAATCTGTCAATTTTGATTTCGTAATGAGCCATACATGATTAGGGACCCAAAAAACCTGCATCTAATTTTGGCAAAATTCCCATCTGATTTTTTTGTTCATTTGTAAATCGTGAGACTCACAAATTTAAAAGACTGTCACAGTATTTGCGTGAGGACAGAGCCTCAATGTTTCAGAATTGACCCTTAAAGAAGTGGTGATTGGGGAACTTTTTAACTGAGACATTTCCCTTTGCAAAGACCTTAGGCAGTGTTTTTTTTTAGTAGCCTTTGTTTCCTTCTTTTAACTGTATGTAAGTTTTCAACATATGATTGTTCTGTTGAGAAGCAGCATCATTATTTTTCCCGCCAGTGAACTGAATACATATCCGATTTAAAGTGTTTCTCAACATTATTTTTATTTTCCCATCCAATTTGATAATTACAGAATCTACAGAATATTAGTTTCGACCTTTCATGAGCATTTGTGGCTGTGCTACCAATACTGGACAAAACTAGGTATAGAATCAGTAAGGCACTTGATATAGAAGTAGAACCCCACTCGATTTGCATGTTAGGGGAAGAATTCTGGTGTGGTCAAAATATGGTGATAGTTTTTGTTTTCCAGTCACTATAGTGAAGAGTGCAGATACTATACATTGGCAGATGTCTGCAAGCATAAATGAACTAGAATTTTGACTGCCAGAGAGGTGAGGAGTGCTGCAAGGGAACAAGCCCTGCCTTCCTATGGCAGGGCAGCAGCCTGCACCCGTGTTCTGTGTTTCTGCGAAAACAGAACTGACACATGGTCATAGGATTCACAGATGCCTTGTTGTGTCGTGAGGGTCATAATCACAATTTGTGATGGACCATGATTAGTCTTCCTGCTCATTTCAAAACAAATAAATAAATAAATAAAAAAGTAGGGGAATAGCTCCTGTGCAATATCTTGCTGCGATTGGTAGTGTGTTGTAAACAAGGTAGTTTAGGCTTGATCTCTAGCAGTATTAGATGCATCCACAGTTCAAAACTCCAACCACGTAAAACAACCATGTTAAAGGTTTCTGCATTAAATCAACTATTGAACTTAAACTAGCATTCAGAAATTGTGGTCCTACATTGGCACCAGTTTTTGTATACTGTCATCATTACTTGTGGCTTCGTGGTCATTCAATCAAGTCACAACAGCATCCTTCAAGTCTTCATTTGCAAAACATTTACCAGCAAGGTGCTCTTCCAGTTGTGGAAGCAGGAAAATGATCTGACAATGCTGTGTCTGGACTACAGGGAGGATGCTCAAAGGTGTCCCACCAGAATTTCCTTCACAACAAGGCCTGTCTCTGCCAGGCAGTATGTGAATGTGCATTTCCATGTGACACGACACTTCCATGCGAGAACTCGCTTCTTCAGTGGTTGTGTATAGCCTGACGAAGACATCAAAGTGTAATGCAGAATGTGTCACTATACATTAGTGTGTTGTGGGGCATGAAATCATTGTCCCAGAAGGCAGAAGCCATCAGTTTTTTAGTTGATGCAGTTTGTTTGAACTTATGCAGCTGCTGAGAATGATACCACTCCAGGGACTGTTTCTTCATGTGGGTGTTTATGAAAAACCCACCTTTCATCTCGTGTAACTATCTGATCAATGAATGTGTTGCCATCCCTTTTGTAACACTCCAAGAATGTACCCTGAAGTGCTGAGTGACAATTTCATGCACAATTGAATGAGGCAGTTCCTGACATTGTTTATGCATATCTGTAATCGTGAATCGTCTGTTCTCTCGAAAGATGCGATCCGCCTTTTGTTTCAGCATATCTGTGATGATGGAGGATCCCACTGATCTCTTCTCATCACGAACATCTTTCCTCTCATTCTTATAAATTATGCGCCACTTTCATACACCGGCTGCATTCATTACACCTTCACCATAAATGGTAACATGATCGCTGTGAATGTCATAGGGTCAGACATTTTCTGCGTGCAGAAATCAAATAACACCTCACAGTCGGTGGGATTCACAATCAGCACGGCCATAGTCACAGCTTTCTCTGGACGTATCAGGTCTGACTTCAGTCACATACACCAACTGTCACACATCACACTGGACACCAGAAACTGATAAATGGTTGCAACAAGAGAGGTGCATGGACTGAATGTGCAAACAATTTTATTTTCTGGATGGCCCCCATATGACGCGTTATGCAGTGTGTATCTAATACAGACCATTCTGACACGCACAGTTTGTGTGGCACTAGAGAATTGGGTGTATTGATAGGACATTGTGTGTGTGTGTGTGTGTGTGCACACGTTTTTTCACCAGCTTTGTTACACACATTATCTTCCCAAACTAGACTTCACCAGCTGATGTGCAATACCAGTAAAGAAAATTGGTTAAATTTTCGATATTTATATGCAGAAAGTAAAGCTGTCCCAAACTATCTGATAAAATAGTTCATCTGGGTGCAATTTACTATGAAATAACATCAATTAGGTAACTTCATGTTTTCGCATTTTGACACAGATTTGGCGTCTGTATTCACATTTACTGCAAAATGCAAATTTTTCAGGTCCCTACAAATGAAGAATTCCGGCAAAAATAATAATAATAATAATAATAATAATAATAATGAAGCTTCACACCTAATGATGAATGCCTAACACTGTGTCCTTTAATTTGGATACTGTCTTCAGTTTGTCATAAACTGTCTTTGTGTACCTGCTGGTTCCTGATTTAATGTGTTACACAGTAGAATGGGGAAAGAAAATTGAAAACAAGGTCTAGCAGAGTGAATCTTTCCTCAGCTGCTGTTCTACTCCAGGATTTTTGAGAACTATGACATAGCTGGCTGTATATACTCAAATGTCCAGCTTAACTACATTGTAATTGTAGCAGCAGTATCTGAAGCAGCAGCATTATAGATGAAAAACGATAGCAGACAGCAGCTCGCCAGAATATGAGTCCTTTTCAGACTGTTCCCACTCTGATATTTCTCCTTCCGATCCAGAATCAATCAGTTCTTCCAAAATGTCTTGCTCACTCATAATGGGTGACATACTTGTAGCAGAATTATAATCAACAGCAAAATCTAACAAGAATAGACATGAATCTCTCAATGTGAGCCCACAGAGACTGAGTCAGTCATGACAGCAGCACCTATGTTTGCTGCTGTTCCTTCAAAGTAATTCTGTAATCGAACAACTAAGGGCAGTCGCTTTCAAGAGACATATACCTGGACATTCATATATCATTCTCATATGAAACCAGTCCACTTTTCGAATGGTAGGAGGTGCAAGTCGTAAAACATTGCAGCTTGAAATATACTCGGGCGCCATCCACTGAAAACATTGTTTTGGTACGAGTTGTGCTTGGACTTGGTCCCCAGTGTTAAAAAATTTCCCAAATACAGCTACTATGTGAACTGTACCACAAACAGCTTTTGAATAAACTTCACTCAAACAGTGACCAAACAATATCACAATAGTAGTTCCATATAAAACACTGTACTGTACTACAGTGGCCGGCCGGAGTGGCCGTGCGGTTCTAGGCGCTACAGTCTGGAACCGCGTGACCGCTACGGTCGCAGGTTCGAATCCTGCCTCGGGCATGGATGTGTGTGATGTCCTTAGGTTAGTTAGGTTTAATTAGTTCAAAGTTCTAGGCGACTGATGACCTCAGAAGTTAAGTCGCATAGTGCTCAGAACCGTTTGCACCATTTGTACTAAAGTGTATAACGCACCCTACGAAATAGGCAGTTATTTACAGCATTTGCTGCAAGCTACTGTGGATTCATTTTTTGTCAGCATTCTTAGTTGGATCATTCCACACATTCTCTTTTGTGCGCTTTGTTTTATATTCATCAGGTGTGACAGCTGAATATGGTTTGTTCCATTTTGTTGTTCCATCCACATATTATTCTCCTTCCTCTTTGTCGTACAGCTCCGACCATTCTGCAGTTCTTTTCAGTCAGCATTCATAATGCCATTGTCATCTGTGCTGAAACTTCCAGCCAGATTAAAATTGTGAACCTGGAACCTTTACCATTTCATGGGCAAGTGCGCTACCAACTGAGCCATCCAAACACGACTCACGAACATGCCTCACAACTCTACTTCTGCCAGTACCTCTTATCCTACCTGCCAAACTTTACAAAAGTGCTCCACCATACCTTACGAGGCTAGCACACCTGGAAGAAAGGTTGCTTTGGGGACATGTCCTAGTCACAGCCTAGGGAATTGTTGCCAGAGTGAATTTTCACTCTACAGTGTAGGGTGCACTGATTTGAAACTTCAAGGCATATTGCTCAATGGATAAAGCAGTTACAGTGAATGGTAAAGGTACCAGGTTTGGTTCAAGTGCTCAGTACAGAACATCACATTGTGACTGAACATATCTGCTGTCAAAACTTGTCACTACATTCTTCATCTGTTGCATTTTCATCATTGGAATATACTTATTCCAGCAATTTCTAGTTCTGGTCAGACTGAAGCTTTGCATGACACTACATGGCTACGTGCAGACTGTAGTAAGATTTTCATGCCGCACTGTATCAGGTTTTTGCTGTATGAAATTTATCTTTGATTGCATGGAGCCCTCATGAAATAAGATTATTCCCTTCTTGTTTCTTTGTTTCTCTCTTTAAGTTGCCACCCCTATCCTATCACGTATTGTGCTGATATGTTGGACCTGTACTCCTCTTTATAAGGTACTATTAGGATGGAGCAAAGTTCTCTCATAATTTCTATATTTTATATGTGCTTTGGTAAAAGTGTAGTTCTTGGTTTGGGAAACAAAAAGTAGTATACCAGGGCCAAGTTAGGAGAGTGGGATGGAGGAAAGACTGCAACTATGTGATCATTTAGTTGACGGAGACAGTTTCTTCCAGACTGTGTGTCTTCTTGATTCAAAGTTCTGGTTTCTTTAAAACACTTGCATTATTCACAGTCCCACATAAGCCCAACAAATACCTTGTGCAGTGCTCATTGTGTAGCTGTTTAACCAAACACTATTGTATGCTTATTTCCTTGTTTGCAGGAACCTTACATAAGCACATATATCCACCCAGATTTTTTTTCTACAATTTGTCTTTAAAGTGACAAACACAGTGTATGTGCTGTCTTCAGTGGCCACAGCTTGACAACAGATGATTATATTGGAAAGAAGTAAACAGTAACTGCCTGTCAAACATTCCATTAAAGCTCCCAGGGCAAACAGGACGCTGACTGTAGTGATTGGTGAATTCTTTCAAAAGATTAGTCACTTTGGGAACACGCCTTGTATTTCTTCCCTTATTGTTTCTGAAAATCTACAGTAATTCAGAATGGTACAAATTCCCACACCGAACTATTAAAGGATTACTGACCAACATCATTGCCAACAATGATCTTGAGAATATTAAAGTTATTTTATACGTAGCATTTGACCACAAGTTTTAAATGTTAAGATGACTAAATTAATTCAACAATCAACATTTTCAGATTGATACTAGTGCACCACTATTACTGACTGAGTGCTTACACATTGGTAATACTTATTCCTTCTGTCTCCATAAAACGTCTCTTACTACCTTTCAACTATACGATCATAACTGAACATGGTTAAACAGTCAAAAGATTCTCATTTTCTGATGACTAGTAATGAAGTTAGTGGGAAATTGTCTCAACTCCATGTCAAATACTTTATTTAAATTATTTATTTCTGAAATTAGTAAACAGTTGACGATATGCTTTTGTGTAACAACCTGAATTTGTGTTCTAGGTGCAACAAGTGGAGCAAGCCCAGGGAAACCTCGAAGTGTCACAAAATCTAATACTATGTCTGGTAATCGTGCGCTTACTCCTGGTGGTTCTGTGGGCCGGAGAACAACGTTAAGTTATGAAGCAAAGGCTGCTTCCAATGAAAAGACAAATGCTACCATTGAGAGTCCCAGGTATGACTACCATTGATTGATGCTGACAACACAGTGTTCAAACATGTAATAAGTTTTAATTTTCATGCGTCAAATGTTCTCTTAGCATAAATTTTGCTGTTTTCATAAATATTGTGCAATCAGCTTCCAAATAGCTGCCTTAAATAATTTCTTAAATTGAAAACTACTTTTTATCATTGTCTTTTTAGTTTTCATTTCTCACCCCTTTGACAAGTTATGATAACCGTTTGAAGGTATTCTCCATAAAGCAACATCAGTTAACCATACTACCTAGACACAAGAGAATGAGACTGCTCACATTACTAAGAAACTGTTTGTCGTGGTGTACTACATACAGCGAAACCCCACTTTTACACTTTTCAAGGGACTTCAAAAAAATTGTGTAAACCGCGGGAAAATGTAAAATGTGGGAAATAACATTTTAAGCTGTAAAAGTTACGTATAGGATACCCCCTTGCACTTTATGTTTGATACATGGTACATAACAGGCATCAAAAGACTTGTCAGGGACTTTTTTACTATCTGGTGAAGATTTATTATCTAATAAAAATCGCTGATGTATCTGGAACAGGTAAATGTCTGGGAAGTACAAACGTTAGACACAATTTCATGTTAAAATCGATGTTTTTAAAAGCCTGCAGCTGCCATTCATCATTTAAATAACGAAATACTGCGCTAGTTACGTATTTTTTCATGCTTAGCATGACGCGTTTCGAGAATTTTTTCTCATTGTCAAGTGCAAATATGTACTTTGCGTGGTGTTTGAGTATGTGTTGTTCTGCGTTTCTTACACTGTAGTCATCTTTTTGAAGTTATCGTGTACTGTGCCTCATCAGTTATGTATAAAGCCAGACACACAGCAAACTGTCACTCACATTTTTTGTTTGTGTAACATCACAAAAAAAAAATACGTACGTAAATACTGAACTCGACAACAAGAATAAATTCTCGAAACATGTTTTGCTCAGCATGAATACAATATGTAACCGGCACTGTTTTTACACTAAAAACATTTGAGCAATGCAAAGTGAGTGACTGTGTCATCTAGTGCTCCACGTGGCCATACGCCGAAATGCGCTAAATATGGTTCAACAGAGGTGTCACAATGATAACCACCACAAAACTGCATTTGCACAGTAGAGACAGTTTGGAAATGGTTCTGATTGGTCACAATATTTTCATTTGAACGAACCTAGTTACTCCCATCAGCCACCACGCGATTAGAGCTTGGCAGTGGCAGGAGGTATGGCATGAATTGTTACAACTTTTACTCGTTTACCACTTCAAATCCACTGAGTTGAGTGCCCTGGTGTCAAGAAACTTAACCATTTAATATTTGTAAACACTACTGGACGGCCAACATCATGCCAGCATCATATTTTCTCCACATGCATTTTTTCGTAATACGTAAATTGCAAGAAAATTATAAATATGTTGATGCAAAATTGGGTGCAGATTAACTTTGTGGGCATAGGAAATTTGACGGGACCAATAAAAAATGTTGTAAATTGCAGGAAAATGTTAATTCCGGGAAGGTAAAAGTGGCGTTATACTGTAACTTTTTTCCCAATCATGAGCTATGTCCCTATACTGAGACTGGTCTCAACAAAACTGGTAGACTGTAAACAATGCGTGAGAATGAGTTGGCTGCATATGTGTTCTTTCACTTTTAACAGAAGGCAGAATAGCAGAATTCCTGCTTAGTTTTATGAAAAAGACAGACAGAAATATTTTCAGTTGTGGAAGGTAGAAATACAGATGATATTTTATCCATAATGGTTAACCTTTTCGCTGTTGTGGGCATGTATTATGCGTCTCCCTGCGCTGTTTCTCAGGTCTTGTAGACGTGTGTACACACGCTGCTTGGATTTTCCTACAGTGCTGTGGACATAAGAATGCATCCTGAGCCGCCAACCTGTCACTACTGCGGATGAATTACTTCCGTATCACGGTGAATGAAAAAGTTTAGAGTACTTATCGTACAACATATGTGCCTCACTATGTGCCATCGTTTGCAAAAAAAAAAAAAAAAAAAAAAACATTTCGCTATCTTGAATCATTTGACGGCTTATGACCACGTGATTCACTATGCACAAGGACAACGTTAATGGGCTCATCGTGTACGACTGTTCTTCTGATATAAAACCCAATAACTCGATAATGAAATAAGGTAATCTTCCTTACTCACTTTTAAGTGAAATTTAGATATCTTATCTACATTTCATTCATTGTAAGGAAGCTAAAATCAGTAATACACTAAGGTTACGCAAGGCGTTTTTATCTGTACAAAATCTTTAAAATTTTGTGGAATGTTTTACTTAATTTGAGTGCAGGGCAGGAACTGTGGCATATAATGAAAAGAAATTCAGTCTTTCTCTGAAGCAAATACTGTAAGATGTGCTAATAGTTTTTGAAAAATCAGATGATAATTATTTCGTATCAGCTGGAACGCCATCTCTCAGCACAGGCACCAGCATTTGACGAGCAGTACCATCATAACAAAAGCCACCTTAACATGGAATTCAAAGAGCAGGTCTGTAGCAGCAAAATTAGACTGTAGTAAATACTCCAACTAGCCGCAAGTTTCTGGTTTTGGGATTGAGCCCATTAGTATTGATTTCTTGACAAGTTTTACATTTTTGTCCTAAAATATAACAAAGTTTTTGTAATTATATAGTTTACAAAATGCTTTAGGACACAAATGTAAAACCATTAGTAGAGTGTGTAATCACTACAACTTTTTTATATTGTAGCACACTAACGTAAAACTTGACAAGAAGTCAATGCTACTGTCTCACAATGGGCTCAGGCCAAAAACTAGTAACAGTACAATAAAATCATTTCTAAAAAACTTTTGGCTGGTTGCAGTATTTTCTGCAGCATAAAATACAGATGTGTGTAGACTCAAAGGGCTCTTATTTTGAAGGTAACTGCCATTCATAGAACATATTTACTAAATACACAAATTTGCACCATTAAGTCTTGTTTCTTTCTTGACAGGCCTTGTACACAGTCCTTTTTTGATGGATTAGAAGCCACTGAATTGGTTGATTTTGAAAAAATTTTCATAGCATAAGAACAGAGTTCGAGGTCGGAAAAGGGTTCACACTAAATGCCGAGACAAATAGTAATACAAGTAATCTTGTTTTTTCGTGTTGTGGTAGTAGACCGATTTTCAGAGTCATTTATGGTGAATATTAAGTGGTTGTCACTCAGTAGCTGAATGAGACGATTTTTTTAAAAAAAGAAAAGAAAAAGCTATTGTAAAGGTAGCATGGAGAAATATTTAGCTACTTGTATATAGGTCATTTCTTTTTTTCTCTCTTTATGTGAGTGTATGTGTGTGTGTGTGTGTAGTTGCTTAAGACAGTTTTTTCTTGTACCCTTATTATTTACTAACATTTTGCATTATAACAGCCTACTCATGTGTTGTGCATTCTTTTGGCATCTGCTAAAACAGGAATTTTTTGGAATGTCTCGTTGCATGCAATGGTTCATAGATTCTGTTTAGATATCTCTTCATTTTGTGAAGATGTCAGTGGTTTTGGTAATGGCATGTTAAGTTTTCACTCTCCATTTGAAATAAATTCTCACTCAATTCATGAGTTGGAGAACAAAATTTTTGTATGATGAATGACTTGACTTATGAGCTGTAGCAGTGTGTGGGAGAAAATAACAAGAATGTTCAGAATACATGTAAAGATGTTGGAAAAACATTTCTTCCATAGTTACTGCATGCAGATCCATTAATAACCTTCTCAGATAGTCTGCTTCTTTCAGATGTCATACGCACTTTTAACTGTGACACAGGGAAGTGAAGCAGAAAGTAATACATCTGAAGATATTTTGTGTTGGTTTTTCAGGTGCATATTAAGAAATGTATATAAAAGTTTTTATACCATCAAATATGTAACTCTGAGTGAAATCGGACATATCTGAACAATTGCGTAATCATTACCTAGCAACACACACACACACACACACACACACACACACACACACACACACACACACACAAACTCTTCCTAAGTTGATTTGTACTCAGCTTAAAAGGAGTGTGTAGTTTGTCTGGGACTGGTGTCTGCCTGTGAATGCAGGGCTATGCTGCATAGTCTATTACCACAGGTCATTGCTTGTATATACAACAATAATAAAGAAATAATGCTCTTCAGTAGACTTTTACTGTACATTCACATTGAAAAGTTGATTATAAATGTACATAGTAAGCTACAGTGAAACTCTTATTCCGTACTTTTCAAAGGACTTCTGAAAATGAAAATGGTGGGAAATAACCTTTCAAGCTCATAGTTCATAAGACATCTGTGAGCTGCTTATTAATTGTTGTGTTGTTCAGTCAGAAACCATCAATCTTATGTAGATTTGGCATAAGGGCACTTTTGTAGCATTCTTTTATTTTATTTTTTATTTACTGAAAAACCTACTTTCCACCATAAAAACCAGAATCCTAATCTGTTTTAACTTCTGATGGTGAATTTTTTCTGGATGATTTCCAATTTCATGAATACAGAGTTTACATCTTCTGCACAACAGATTTTCTACTGTGTATTTTAAAAGCAAGGATAATGGCCAAATCAGAGGGCTACAACTGTGCTAGTCACAAAGTGTTTCAACTTTTCAAAACCATCAGCGCTGATGCCTAAAATTACTGTAAGGCAAACTTAACGATATTTCCCTCCATAACAATTTCACCTTTGAAGGCAACTGTTTTACTTGAAAGAACAGGGAAGAAGAGAGATCTTTCATTGATGTTTGAAGATGTCCTTTGGTTCATAGTGTTGTGTAAGCTCTGTTAACATATCAGTGTCACTGACAGTTTTTATATTCACTTTATCGTCTTCCCCATATATAGCTTTGTAGACCAATTTCTAGTGCTTCTTAAAGCTGCTGATCCACATGTTAATCGCAGAGGAATCCTCAATTCAGGGTATGTTAGCCACCTTCAGCACTTTTTTTTCCCACCGTGATATTGGATGTATATGCTGCCGGAAACCAGTTCTTCATAATTTCTTCCAGCTCCGCACGTTTTGAGCAACTGGCCTTTTTTTACCAATATCTGCATTTTTCAAAATTGAGTGTTGTGTTCCATGATGGTATTAAGTTTGGACATGGTATATTTAAATTCCGTGTAAGTGCAATGTGTGTTCTTTGATAAGTCTCAATTTCCTTGAGATTTTTTTACTTCTGTCTTTGAAGGAGCCTTGTTGTTGCTGCTCATACTATTCTCCATCGTAAAACTGCGACAGAAAAACAGTATGCTTTTACTTAAAACAAACAGCTAACAACACAAATGGAATATCTATGAGCAGTGACTGATGGGAGTAGCTACTTCGATTAAAATCAGATGGCCTTGATCGATATCAAAAGCTTTCTCAGCACAGCTACCAAGTTAATCTTAGATAGAACACAACACTGTTCAGTGGGTTTGTATACTGTAATTTGAAACTGTATTATTGGTGGTCACAAATACTAGGAAGTGGATTTTGTGTGTACGTTATCATAATCCCAAGGAAAAGTTACAACCCAATTATGTTCTATAAAATATAGAAATATAATAATGTACTATAACATAACACTTTAGTATCATATTTTCCATAAAAGTTTGATAAGCAGAAGTACAGAATAGCTACAAATGCTGTTGAAATACAACACACAATACTGCCTACAGCAATACTAAAGTGGAAATCTTTTGATCATTTTCAACAATTTCCTTATAAAACATTTCTGCTCCTTCAGGTATGTAAAATGCCTCATAAGATTTAAGACATACTTTTTCTTTTCCTTGTTGACCACATTCTTTTCCAAGGTGGTTGCTTTACTCACTCTCTGGATATCCATACTTCTGCACGTTTTCCATACATTATAAGTGTCTGTTATGAGAACAATACCTTCTGCTTGGTGAGCAGTTATTTTGAAAGAATCTTAGATCATAAGGTTCTAGTGCAGTGGACTTGACTTCATAATCTTTATTTAGTATCTCAACCATTCCACATTGTTCCAGCACTATATAGTACTCAGTCATTTAAAGAACATCTTCCTTTCACCAAACAGTCAGTTTTCTGCTTTATTCCATGAAGGATATTAGTATGCTCTTCATTACAGTATTATTTTGACTTGGTACAGGAGCCCAAAAATAAATGAGTTTTATTTCTACCATTTTCTGACTGGGAAGCCTCAAGATCTGAGAGAAAATGCAATAGGGGTTGCTTGGTAGCATCCTTTAGGACCTTCTGTTTCAAGCTAAATATAGAAAGCAATCCTTTTCTCTGTGCTCAAGAATGAATCATAATGCACAAATTGTATAGCCAAACCTGTCTTGAATAGAATACTTCATCTATGAAAAGCTTTGGTTATTGGCTGATTCTGTTGTTTATCAAAACAGTCATAAACCACATTTGGGTTTTCCTCCTCATTATTGCAAAGATCTTTTTGAACGAAGTTGTGCAACATGTAGTTTGTTATTAATTGATCCTTTTTCTCTAGACCGTGTTCCCTTTGAGAGTCAGTCTGTGGACACCCCTGTCTGACCAGTTGTTTTCCTTATGCTGTACCTCATCAAAACACACACACACACACACACACACTCTCTCTCTCCCTCCCTCCCTCCCTCCCTCCCTCCCTCCCTCCCTCCCTCCCCCCCCCCTCCCACCTCGTCCCCATCCATCCATGTGGTGGTCCTTCTCCCTGACAAAGTGGGCTCAAACTGAGCAATCATTTTGTTGTGTAAACCACTCATTTATTTCTGTTATTGGTTCTGATGGCAAGTGCTTATTTCTGTTGGTTCTGATGGCAAGTGCTTGCCAAAAATCCCCCACCCACTCTCTCCAGAAACCTCTCTCGCTATACAATTGACAGTGACATCCTACATTGTTGTTCTCTCATCAGGTCTCTCAGAAGCAGAGCATGGTTTGCATTTACTGACATTGCTTTAATTTTCTTAGAGTAAATATAGAGCTTTGCAAAACCTCATAGTTTTCAACAGGATATGCATGGCAACGAGCTTGATTTGTATCTACAAAAATCCAAATTTTGAACAACTGAACATTTGTCGACTTTTAGAAAAAACACTATTTGTATGACTGTGGAGTTATTAAGAAATATGCCATTGAACATTCAGCAAACCTATGGTTCTGCTGTGATAGCAACCATCTCATTTTGCTAATTATTTCTGTGATCTGAATGGTTCAGATCAAGGTTGATTTCTGACAAGGATTCAATTGTGTGATCTGCATGTTTTATCTGATTTGGCTGAACCTACTTACTTCCTCTGGAGTCATATGAAATGCAATGTTTACACAAGAGATGCCTGTGTGTGTACAAAAACTCTAGAGTACAATGTGCATGTTGAAGGGATTCAGTGACAATACACTTACCCGTACTCACTGCTCTGATGCAGAAGATACACAGTTCAGTGGAATTTGCGGTTATGGTGGATCACTCATAACAATAAAACTAGGAGCTACAGTTCAAAATGGCACTCAAGAGACCTTTGGGTGTGTAATAGGACTTTAGAAACAATCAGTATTTCCTTGTTGATATTTCTGGCTGAGGCATTTCATGCTCCTTCAGAAATTATGTAACATCAATCTCATCAACTTGACGTCTGTATCATACTCAAATTTTTAAAATTCTGAATGTCTTCTCTCCTCAGTTTACTTTTTAGATTAATTATTGTGGCTGTGGGACTACCTGCCTCGAGTATGGGAGCTTTACTTAGAGAACATGCTTCGTCACAAATTAAACCTGACTGCGTGCCTATTTAAAACACATAATTCTCATATTTTCCAAATATTAAAGTTGTGTAATTGAAAAATGGAAAATGTCACTTTGAAATAATTACAGTACAAGACAAATTAATTTATTTTATTGTCCCTTCAGCATGTAAAACACTAATCTAACAATGCCTGACTCATAAAGTCTTGTGTCAGCTGTTAGGTCTCTTCACTTCCTTACTGAAGTAACCATAGTTACGTCGCACTTCCACATCAGTTAACATTAGCTGATCACAGAAGCCTTTTCATTTAATGTTCTGTTGTCAGTATGTTCCTCCATGAAAATTACTGATTCAAAGACACACACAATGCAGATTCAGCCATAAATCTCATAACTAATTCCACACACCCTTCCAGGAAATTACTGATTAACACTTTTAACTCTTAATTACACTTTCTAGCAAATTCTTCGTACTATTTGTCCATAATGTGACTGCTCCATGCTGAAGCCCAACAACTCTGTGAGCCCACACAGGGATGGTATGTGACCACTGCCATTTTGGGGCATTGTTACCATTGTACAGCAAGGCAACATTCCCTCCACAAAAAAAGGTGTGCTCAGCTTAGAGAGTTCCACAAGCCCACTATAAGTAAGGAGTACACTATTGATACGTTAAACCATCAGAGATAGAAAACTCCTTACAAGTTATCTATGTATTTGCAATGTCGCAATATATCAAATGTTAAGGTTCACTACTACAAGGTATGGATTGCTTTGTTTATGGGGGAACAAAGAAAACTATTTTGCAGAGGCAGCCTTAGCATTCAACTTATATTTAAAATAACTACTAACGTTAAAGAATGAAATTATTCCCTTTCAAGAAGGATTAAGTGTTACATCAAGTGTTGAACCTATTCTTCCCACCATTTATTGCAATAATTTGTTTTTCTTTTTTTAATTTGTGCTGAAGTACATTCTGGCAGGAAACCGTCATTGCCAATCACTTTACTTTTGTTCTGGCAGAGTGTAAATACTTTAAGAGTAAAGGAGATCACTCATCAAAAAGCAGAAACATCATCAGGCACACACAAAAAAGAAAGAAAACTTGTTGACTTTAAGAGTAATACTTTTTTGAGCTAGATCTCACAACCGTGCATGCACGTGTGCACTGCCACTACATGCTGCCAGCAGGGCAAACAGTGCTACTGCTCCATTTCGGCAGGTGGACAGGTTTTGAGAGGAGGGGTTGTTGGGATGTGGGAGGGAGGGGTGGCAGGTGTACAGGCTAGGCATCTGACGCGAGGTTGTCAGAGCCAGTGTGGAGCAGCGCACACTGGTGTTGACATGGGGATGTGAATTGGGAGAGAGTGACAGAACGGAGGAAGGGGAAACTGTTGGGTGGAAGGCATGGAGATAGTGGGCTACGGGAAATTAAGGCCAGGTTGGTTATGATAGCGAGGGATTTATTGCAAGGATGACTACCATCTGCGTAGTTTAGAGAAGTTGGTGGTCAAGGGAAGGATCCAGATGCCCCGGTTGTGGATCAGCCACTTAAATTGGGCATGTTACACTTGGCTACATGATGTGCCACCAGGTGGTCAACACTGTTCACGGCAACAGTTTGTCTCGTGTACAGCTGGTTGATAGTCATACTGACAAAAAGCTCTGCAGTGTTTGCTGGAGAGTTGATATATTACATGGCTGCTTTCACAGGTGGCCCTGCCACTGATGGGGTATGATAAGTCTGTGACAGGACTGGAGTAGGAAGTGCTTGGTCAGTGGATGGTTGGGTGTTGCACCTGTGGTTTCCACAGAGGTATGATCCCTGTGACAAAGGGCTAGGAGTGATAGTGTCATAGGGGTCGACTAGAATGTTTTTAAGGTTGGGTGGGTGATGGCACACCACTTTCGAAGGGTGGGAAGCATCGCGGATAGGATGCCCCTCATTTCACTGTGTGGTGATAGGCAACCAAAGTTCTGTCAGTGTATGTACCAACCAGCTGTCCACCACAGCGAATGGCTGCTGCCAAACTGTTGCTTAGAACCGAGTTAGCCACATGGTGCCACAACATGCAGCTAAGCATAACATGCTCAGTTTCAGTGTCTGTTTCACAACTCGAGTTGTCTGTGTCCTGCCCTCCACGTCCAGCTTCTCTGAACTATGCAGATGGGAGTCACCCTTGCAAAGCCTCCTTCACTCCGATAATCATCCTGGCCTCAATCGCCGGTAACCCAGGCTGAGTTTGACCCTCCCAATTTGTGTCTCAATGTCACCTTCAGCATGCACTGCTCCTCACTGGCTCCAACAGCTTTGCACTGTGCTTCTGCTACCTCTTCCTGCCTTCACTCCTAACTGGCAAATCCTCTGCCTTCCTCCAAGCTACTAATCATCCACTGCCAACCCTTCTGACTCTGTCCCCCTTTACCCACCCCAACCAGCACAAACCCCACCCCAACTGACACAAACCCCATTCCAACCTGCCCACCTGCATCGTTAGTTCTGCCAGTGCCACGCAGGGGCATAGGTCGGCTTGTGCGTGTGCGTGAGATCTGTCTCGAAGAATTACTCCAAAAGCTTTATTTTTTGTGTTTACCTGTCAATGATTCAACACTTCTGCTTTTTGGGGAGTGATCTCCTTTACTCCTAAAGTATTTGCAATTCTTTTTCTGTGGCCTTCACACAAATTTGTATTGTAAAAAATGATTCTCTGCGTTTAGTATATTTCATTCAATGACTATAGTCATATATTTTAAAGAGTAAAATAATTGACATTTAGATACTGTGTTTGATGCACTTCACATTTGTGAAGTCTTATTTGCCGTGGCTTTCCTACTGTGTTTGTCCTTCTTCCATAACATCATTTACACATTATAACCATCATATCATAATTAAATGTGTTTCATGTATAATCACAATAATTCCTCCATTGTATCAGTTGATTGGGTAAAATTGCATTTAACTGCAAACTGCCTTAGTGCCATGGAAACAAAAATATATTTTGGTGCAACAATTAGCAAGCTGGTTGGTGTATCATGTGGTTAGAGACCACTGCTTCATTTGAAAGATTAATTGTAATCGTAGTTAACATTTTATATGGCCATGATGCTAAAGTTCATATGGAGCACTTACGTTAGGCAGTGTAAGAACTTTTTGATACTGTTCTCAGAAAGTCAAAGAAATACTGACTTGTGCTAGTGCAAATTACAGAAAGTTGCAGCTCACTGTGTTATAGTTGAGCATGTTAGATTTAAGAAATTACATCAAAATTTGGGAGTTCAAATGCACAAGTAAAATAAGTTTAGAACTGGACAAATAAGTACTAGCAAGTGTGTGTGTGTGTGTGTGTGTGTGTGTATGTGTGTGTGTGTGTGTGTGTGTGTGTGTGTGTGAGAGAGAGAGAGAGAGAGAGACATTATTAGAGTTGTAAATGAACTACAGTTACACTAAAGTATAACATGGTGTGGAACAATTATGAAGAGACATTTTGTGGAAAATGAGGATTATACTGTTTGTTTATTTCACATTATGTTTGAATGTGGCAGTTCATTTGAAGTTGGCCTGTTGCTTCATGACAGCATTGTCAGAAGCACACAACTCTTCTTTTGCTAACTATGTTTCATTGTTGATATAATTATTTACTCACTTCTAATTTGCTTTTTAAAAATTAAGTTCATTCTTGTTGTTTTTATCTAACAGCTAATGATTGCTCATATGTTCTACTAATAAATTTCATTTAAATAATTACTAAACAGCACATAAAGATAAATTCATTTTCCATGAAGGACAGAAACATGGACATGTATGCAAGCAATAATTTATTGAAAGCTCTTTATTTCCTCAATTTTTATGTTATAAACATAATTCATTCTGTTCTTACTAATTCTGCATTTGTAATGTGTTACTTTGCTTGGCTGCAAGTCTTGCAATTTTAGCTTATTCTCATTTTTAAGCACCACACGCCTATCTTTCTGTCCTACACCATGACATGCCGTGTGCAGCTAAATCAGTAATTTGCTACAAAAGCGAATAGTGCAGTGGTTATTTGTGTTGTACAGCACGTTGGGGGCAGGAGACAGCTTGCCGGTAGCTGTTCGATCGGCCAAGGGCCATATCAAGTCTGCGTCCATCTCAACATCTGGCAGGGCCGAACATGCGACCTTAGAAACCCCTATAGATCCTCTCAGGCAAAGGTAGTATGCTGTCTGCTCAGTCCCAGTTCCTTTCTATAGTTACTATCCTTCCAGGCAAGCTTAAAGAGAAAGTGTTTCAGAAACTTAGCCAAACTACAGATACTTAGGTAGCTAATGCCATCTCTGCTTTCAGTTGATGAGCAGCTTATTTTCTTCTTACCTAAAACTTTTTGTGGTGTTTCAAAAATAGTCTGGTGATAGTAGTTGACAATGTTGCTTGCATACATCCCAATCCTACTTCCTGTTAAGTTAGCATTAATTTTTCCCTTGCTTTTCTTTCATACATGCTGTGCTTTTCCTGTTACTGAATGCTTGTCTTACTGCTATATATTGTGAAATTTCCATGTTGCTTTGTGTTGTTTAGTTTTAATATTTGTATGTGCTGACCATTGCATGTTTGTATTAAACTTGTTGTAGGTACTAACTCCTACTTATTGATACTGATGTGCTGAAATGTTATTTCATTGCATGAGAACTTGACTATGTACTTAACAATGTTTTTGCTAGGTACAGAGACGATTAAACTCATGATAAAAAATTTTACATTTTGCCACTTTAAAGAATGAGAGTGACAACCACAGTTCACATTTTGATCAAATATTTAATTAATATTGCTCTTTAAATATACATTCTCTATTGGCAAGCTGCCTGGAGGGTTTCTCCCTCCCTCCCTCTCCCCCCTCCCTCTCCCCCCTCCCTCTCTCCCCTCTAATACCAATATGTAATAACTCAAGATAATTTTATGTACAACACTGTAGTATATAAAATTATCATGTTGTAGAGAGAGAAGTATGCAACACTTCAGAGTTTTATATAAATTGTAGGTAGTTCTCTTATAGCAGTGTTTCATATAGTTAGTGTGCTTGTTTCTTTTGCTCACAATTTTCTCAAGAGTTTTGTCCAGTTATGCGATAGTGATCAATAGTTGTGTTTACCATAAAAAATCTTGTGTGACCTGTTTACATTCATTAAGTAAAAAATTAATGTCCAAATTTCAGAGTTTGCAGTCAAGTTAATTTTCCTTCCATATTTTGATTACTTCCGTAGTGGACTCCTACTAAACGAGGCAAGTTGTTGACATATTGCAGAAGGAAAGTTGTGCCTTCCATAACAAAACCAAGAACTCAATTTTTTAAAGTGTAATATTGTATGGAAAAACTAGTAGAAGCCAACCTCGGGGAAGATCAGTTTGGATTCCGTAGAAACACTGGAACACGTGAGGCAATACTGACCTTACGACTTCGAGAAAGCTTTTGACAATGTTGACTGGAATACTCTCTTTCAAATTCTAAAGGTGGCAGGGGTAAAATACAGGGAGCGAAAGGCTATTTACAATTTGTACAGAAACCAGATGGCAGTTATAAGAGTCGAGGGACATGAAAGGGAAGCAGTGGTTGGGAAGGGAGTAAGACAGGGTTGTAGCCTCTCCCCGATGTTGTTCAATCTGTATATTGAGCAAGCAGTAAAGGAAACAAAAGAAAAATTCGGAGTAGGTATTAAAATCCATGGAGAAAAAATAAAAACTTTGAGGTTCGCCGATGACATTGTAATTCTGTCAGAGACAGCAAAGGACTTAAAAGAGCAGTTGAATGGAATGGACAGTGTCTTGAAAGGAGGATATAAGATGAACATCAACAAAAGCAAAACAATGATAATGGAATGTAGTCTAATTAAGTCGGGTGATGCTGAGGGAATTAGATTAGGAAATAAGACACTTAAAGTAGTAAAGGAGTTTTGCTATTTGGGGAGCAAAATAACTGATGATGGTCGAAGTAGAAAGGATATAAAATGTAGACTGGCAATGGCAAGGAAAGCATTTCTGAAGAAGAGAAATTTGTTAACATCGAGTATAGATTTAAGTCTCAGGAAGTCGTTTCTGAAAGTATTTGTATGGAGTGTAGCCATGTATGGAATTGAAACATGGACAATAAATAGTTTGGACAGGAAGAGAATAGAAGCTTTTGAAATGTGGTGCTACAGAAGAATGCTGAAGATTAGATGGGTAGATCACATAACTAATGAGGAAGTATTGAATAGGATTGGGGAGAAGAGAAGTTTGTGGCACAACTTGACCAGAAGAAGGGATCGGTTGGTGGGACATGTTCTGAGGCATCAAGGGATCACCAATTTAGTATTGGAGGGTAAAAATCGTAGAGGGAGACCAAGAGATGAATACACTAAGCAGATTCAGAAGGATGTAGGTTGCAGTAGGTACTGGGAGATGAAAAAGCTTGCACAGGATAGAGTAGCATGGAGAGCTGCATCAAACCAGGACTGAAGACCACAACAACAACAATATTGTATAAACAGAGAACTTGCTTACCTGTTACTCTTCAGTTACACATCATAATTCCTCCCAGACCAAAACTGATGGCCCAAAAATACAAACAAGTAAAATAGGCAGACCTAATGGATACTTTTGTGTTCTAATAACAAATTTATTAGCACAGTTCTTTGTAAATGTGTTACATGTTAGCCTTTGTCTTCTTTTTTCCCCTGATTAATTGGACATGGAATTAATATTTCCACCAATCCATTAATTGTGAAGTTAAATTCCACTTCAGATGTAATTTTAACGTTTGTGAAAATATTGTTAGCCCCTTACTGGCCAGAGAAAACACTATTAAGACCCAATATTTTTAAATTGCTAGATACAAAAGAATGTTAGTCTTCAAATTTGTCACAGAAGTGTCAGGAGCTGTGCTATAGTAGGATATTTTGTTTATTCTTTCTCACAGTTGCTGGTTTTTTATTTTAATTTTTTTATTAAATAATGAGTGCTTTAGCACCCTAAATGGTAGTTTTGTTTGTATTATTGCATGAAATAAGACCACAATGGTGTTTGTTTGACTACTGAAACCTGCTGTCCTATATAATGTTAAGTGGGACACTTAGAATTCATCATTACCTGATTTTTTATGAAAAAAATATTCTATTGCTTGTCATTATTCACTTTTTGTCTACGTTATTCTATCATGCAGTTATGCTTTTTATCGGTACTTGATACTGCAGGCTCTTCATTACCAAATGTATAAATGTCAGGACGTAAGTCCTGTAGCCACCACAGTTCATTGATTTATGAAAAGTGTGTGTATTTTGTCAAAATATTCAACATATGCACTACACGTGAAAGATTTGATGTTTTACTCAAACTCCGTACTCACTCTAATATTAAGTGTTTCTGAGTCTCTTAGATTGTGTATTGCACAGTATGGTGTGCTTCAAAAGTGTTGTTTCTAGTTATACAACTAACTGCGGATCATTAATCAAAGAATACGGTGGTGTTTTTATGAAGCAGTCCAATAACTTTTTCTAGTGAGGTTTATTTCATAAGAAATTCATTGTAGCCTACTTAATTTCATTGGGGGGGGGGGGGGGGGTGTCTGCGGTAAACAGCAAATGCTGCACTATCTGATTAAAAGTATCTGGACACCTATTAATGAAGGTGTGTGTAACTTTCACCATGAACTCTGCTGGGGACACATTCAGTGAGGTGTCTGAATATCTGTGGAGGAATGGCAGCCCATTCTTTTACAGGAGTCAAAACCACAGAAGGTAGTAATGTTTGCTGCTGGGATCAGCAATGATTTCAACAGCCCAGAGGTGTTCCATTGGATTTAGGTCAGGAGCACAGGCAGGCAAGTCCATTTGCAGGAATGTTATTGTCCACAAATATTGCCTCGCAGCTACTGCTTTGTGACAAAGTGCATTGTCATGTTGACACAATGAAGCGTTATCTCCATACTGTTTCTCTGCTGGATGCAGTACACAGTGATGTAAAATTTGTTCATGTCCTTCTGCAGGTAGCGTTTTCTTAAGCAAAATAGGGACATCAAACCCTAACCATTTCACTGATGGGCTTACTGATAACAGCAGTTAATGTTATCCATGCAACGACCAAAACCAAACCCTTCCAGTGGATGCCACAGGATATAGAACGATTCACCGCTCCAAATTACTAGTTTTCAATCGTCCACTGTCCAGTGGTGTTGCTTTTTACACAACCTTAAGTCTCATTTAGCATTTGCTACCGAAATATGTGGCATATAAGGACCTGTTTGACAATTATATTCTGTTCTTTTAAACTACCTAAACATGGAAAATGTGTTAACTAGACTGCTGGAAGAACTTTGGAGCTCACGAGTGATCCCTTCTACTGATTTCATGCTGTCTTTTACAGCTACCCACTGCAATACTGACCAGTCCCTATTTGTCCGTACATGTACATGAGGTCTGCATGGCCTTTGTTCGTGTTTTCGCTTCGCAATCACCAGCAATCGACCTCGGCAGGGTTGAAATGTCCATGATGGTCTCGTTATTCAGATGGCATCCAGTAATACTCAGTCAGTGAGTTCCATTCTGCTGTTACAGTTTCCTTCTTGTGTGTGTGTGCGCGCGCGCCCACACACACACACACACACACACACACACACTCGCGTGTGCGAAAAATGCAGTGTTGACAGTCATACTAGCCAGGATTTTAATCATAAAATCACAAGACTGTTGTTGACTGTTACTCTATAAGTATGTCTGTTTCTTTATAATAGAAACATAAGGGATGGCTTTTCTGCAGAGGTACAGTGGCTCTCACATTTTTGAAGAAACTGAGAAAATAGAATAATTTGAGTTTTTTAATTATTTAGATTTGATCAGGAGGAAACCAGTACTACCTCCAAATCAAATTATTAAGCACTGTCTCTCATGTGGAGGGAGGAAAGATAAAAACTCTTAAAAATTATTTCAGCTGTACTGAGTACAAAATGCTGAAATGAAAAAGTGTTAATGAACTCTCCTGAATCTCTTAAATCCTTCTGCTGTGGTAGATTTCAGTAATAATGGATGCCTCATCACTGTAGTTTAATTGTAACAACAGCATAGTGAACGCATTATTGTGGCAAAGATAGATACGAAGCCCACGCCTACTACAGTAATACAAGTTTATATGCCAACTAGCTCTGCAGATGACGAAGAAATTGAAGAAATGTATGATGAAATAAAAGAAATTATTCAGATAGTGAAGGGTGACGAAAATTCAATAGTCATGGGTGACTGGAATTCGGTAGTAGGAAAAGGGAGAGAAGGAAATGTAGTAGGTGAATATGGATTGGGGCTAAGAAATGAAAGAGGAAGCCGCCTGGTAGAATTTTGCACGGAGTGTAAGTTAATCATAGCTAACATTTGGTTCAAGAATCATAAAAGAAGGTTGTATACATGGAAGAATCCTGGAGATACTAAAAGGTATCAGATAGATTATATAATGGTAAGACTGAGATTTATTTTGTAGATTAGTGACTACCCCAGATGATGATTCTCCATCACGGTTGAAATAAGTAGCTGATTATTTACTTAATACAATTCAAGTTCATGAAGCTCCTCCTTTTTTGTCTTGTATAAATACCTGAGCCATATATATATCACACATGTTGTGGTTGTATCATTCTTCTGGTGTCCTGAAGTTTTTTGACACGTAATTAGCAACTGTTAAGTGTAGTCTTCCAAAGCGAGATGAAGAGATGGAAAATTTTCTGAGTGATACTCATTAAGTATGGCACATAATGCACTATTCAGTTTTAAAGTTGACTGTACTAAGTGTGTAAAATGTCCATTCCCACTTTAAAAAAAAAAGAAAGAAAAAAACATTTGCACAGTGTTTTGGAAGAGGCAGATATAATTCTTGCAGATCGCTGGGAGTCTGAATAAACCATTGACTGATTGTTTCAGGCTGATGCTGAATGAAACACTGAAATTTCTGTTGAACTACAGTTCCCTGCTCTCATTACAATAAGTGTCCAAGCTAGCCTTATGAGCTCTGAGCTTGCCATGAAATTTGGCTAGACTCTCTAACCACCTCATTTCAAACAGTTGTGTATTCTGCGAGTCTTAACGCTACAACACATTGTAATAATGTGAAATAAGGAAGTGTACATTTTACTTAGCATACACGTTACTTTAACCACATCTATCTTGTAGTCCTGACAAAATGCATGGAAAAATCTTTGTTCTGAATAATGATGTCATCACAAAATAGGAAAAAAGTCTGAACAGCACCAGTCCAGATTTTAATGAACATTGGCCACTAATAACAAATGATGAAAATGTAGATAAACAGCAATGATCTTACTTTTTGTACACTGTCTGATAAAAAGTATGTACAGTCCTCTGTAACGTGGAATTGACCAGTAGTTGTCACAAGAGGTGGATCCGTCAGCATACAAGGAGATGGGCAATTTTTTGCCAAGATTTTGTTTTCCTTTGAGGAAACTAATTTTTTCCTGTCTGTCATTGTTTCTTCACTGTCATGTTTGTTTCAGACCTACACCACTCTGTGAGATGTGTGGTGTGCTACTTTCAGTTCAGCCTATTTTGGCAATCTGTGTGTTATACAGGTTGAGTCACTAACTATTGCCACCTAGAATAACTCCAAAAATATGATAGCAGCATGAAAATTCATGGGACAGAAGTTGCACGGGACAACAGCGGCCATAATATGAAATTGGTTTTCTGTTGCTAGGTGGGGTCGCGTCAGAGATATGAAGATCAACTTCTTCTTCTTCTTTTTAAATGGGATGCTATAGTTGGGTACCCATTTTCTGATAGCGGCTATTGAGACAAATCCATCGATGTGTAACAGTAAGTCTTTGAAGGTCAAAAATGTGGCATGAATGTCCATTTACAGAAGGTGTTCAAAGTGATGACCATTGGTATCAATGCCTGCTGCAATCTTCTTGTCATGGGTTGAGTGGTATTCATTATCACTTCAGCACTTATCGAAGCACATGCTCTGACAACTCTCTCTTGTATAGCATACAAATAGTAAATATTCGCTGAATATGGCATATCCATCTAACATGCCATTGACATGTAAACGCCATTCGATGGTTTCGCAATGCAACACTAATTGTAATGGTAAGACTAGTATCGTCAAATCAAGCGAATGTGAATGATGTATTCCTTTGAAGAACTAGTCAGTATACTTCTCATTTATGGAAAATGCCAACGAAATTCAGTGAGAGCTAGAGACTTAAATGCTGAATGATATCCTCAACATACTCACCCTACACGTCGTACATTTAAATATGTGTATGATAAATTGAAAACTACTGTATCTTCAACACATCAGAAACATATCCGGCAAAGGAAAGTTACTAATGAAGAAATGGAAATTGGGACTTTTACCACTGTGGTTTGAGATCCTTGTGTCAGTTCGCGTCAAATCACAAGGGAATCTGGCATGAGCCAGAGCACCGTTGTTTGTGTTCTGCATCACCATAAATATCATCCTTACCATATCAGTCTCCCCCAAGAACTAACTGGTACGGATTGTATGCATCGCAATGAATTCTGCCAATGAGCTCAACTTCAGATTCATAGGGATGACACATTTATTAATTTGATTTTATTTACTGATGAGGCTACATTCTCAAACCCCGGAAATGCATTATTGGGCAACTGAAAATCCACATTGGCTGCGGTGAGTTGCACACCAAAACCATGGTCGGTGAAAAGTATGATGTGGGATTCTGGGGGACAGAATTAAAGGCCCCTATTTCATCTAAGAAAATCTTAATGGTAGGAAGTACACCACATTCCTGCAAGAAACATTAGGACTGTTATAGGAAGAAATACCTTTAGGAACAAGGAACAGAATGTGGTATCAACACAATGGATGTCCGGCACATTTTTCGCTGATGGCTAGAAATGAGTTGCAGAGACAATTCCCAAATTATTGGATTGGACGTGGATGAGATGTGTCATAGCCAATTCGTTCGCCAGATTGGCCCCTGCCCTCCTCGTTGTGGGGATTCGTAAAAGACATTGTTACAAAGACGTTCCAACTACACGTGAAGATAAGTAAGAGAGAATTGTCAAACATTGTGCTTCGATAAGTTGCACATACCACATCACAGCGATGTCATAAGGAATACCACTCAATCCATGATAAGAAGATTGCAGCACAGCATTGATACCAATGGTCATCACTTCAGACACCTGTAAATGGGCGTTCATGCCACCTTTACAAGCTTCGTTGATCTTCAAAGTCCTTACTGTTATACATCATTGGATTCGTCTCGATAGTTGCTACCAGAAAATAAGTACCAAACTGTAGCACCCCTTTTAAAAAAAAAAAAAAAAAAAAAACAAAGTTGATCTTCGCATCTCTGACATGACCCCACCTAGCAACAAAAAACCAAATTCATGTTATGGCTCCCGTTGTCCCATGCAACTTTTATCCCACAAACTTTTCAGCTACTATCTTACTTTCAGAGCTATTCTACGTGGCAATAGTTAGTAACTCATCCTATATACTGATATCATGGCAGCCCTTAGTCTCGATGGAGATCTGTCCACCATCCTTGCCGATACCGATTCCAGTGTTACAAAGGTGTTGAGATTTTGTGAACTGTCAAGCCTCATTCCTGAAATGGTGGGAAAGGTAGGCAGACTTCAATGCCTTATAAACTGCTCCACATCTGGAGACAGCCTTCGTCAGGACACTAGTGACCCATGATTTTGAGTACCCCTCAACTAAAATAATAATAATAATCACTGTTCTTAATTTGTATTATTTTCTTTTCGGTGCATTTGTTGTAATTTATTTCAGTCATATAATATTTGATTTGTTAAGTAAACTCTCATACTTAACTTGCTCCATTTCTGTCTCCTGTTCATTGTTAAAGCCCATCTTCACCAGAAGTAAGCAGTACAATGTCATAACCAAAATAGTTGTGCAAATATTTAGCATTAACCCATATTCGATTACTCGGGACTAAAGGTCTGGAAACTACTTCTAGAACTTTTGGGAACTATTTCATTAATATGAAATGTCTGTGCCTGACTCCTATTTCAGTTCTTAATTTTTCAAAGTCCTGATGATGTCCTGTTTGAAGTAATAGCATTAAAATGTATTTCAGTATACGAATGTCAGTTGCATAAAATTCTTGTTACTCAATGGAGGTTCATGCAGATGTAGTTGAAACTAAATCAAAAACTTTCTCAAGCTCTGTAAATTCCAGACATCAGTAATCCACAATAATTGCTTTGTTTTGCCTGATTAAAATGCAGTAGACACATCAATGGTCACATGAACAAAACAGAGAATGTTGCTACCATTCAAACTACATGAATCCTACTCCCTTCTTATATTACACCTACTTACAATTTCCTGCCAATCTTTCCAATATGTCCTCCCATCCTATTCCAATCTTGTTGTGGGTTTAACCTATCAGAGGCAGGGTCACTTTTGAAAGCAGTCAGATCATACACCAGCTTTACAGTAATTTCTGCTGCCTGCTGTAGCAGTGAGCTATTTGGCACTGTATTCTTATTCTGTGGGCATGCTGCCTCTCCTCCTCCCTCTCCCTCTGCATGAGCATCCAATTTCCCCAACATTCTGTCCCATTCATAGTCAAGTTTCCTTTCCACTCCCTGCCACCTTTGTTCCCTCACCCTCTCCATCTGACACATACCCTAATGCCAGTTGGCTACAGTGCTGGCTAATGTAGTTGGCTGGGACACTGCAACTATGCTGGTGTGTGTGTATGTGTGTGTGTGTGTGTGTGTGTGTGTGTGTGTGTGTGCGTGTGTTTTTCTCTAAGCTTTCTTGGACTTCCAGAAGCTTGCAGCGTACTCGGTCTAGTTTATTTACCTATTGATGACTCAACACCTCAACTGTTTGATGAATAGTCACTCCTAAAATTATTCGTAATCCAGCTGTCCATTACTATTTTAAAATGCATTTTGTGTGTTTTTGGTCAAAATTTAAGTGAATATTTTGTACATTACATAGGTGAGGGTGACAGATAAGATACAAACTATGGACAAGTGTTGTTATTAAACAGTAGCTGACAAACCTAACATAGCCTGGGAAACAAAAAATGTGTTATGGGATATCAGAAAAAGTTTCATTTCCGTGTATTCCTTAACATGGTTAGGTTAGGTTAGGTTCGGTTCTTTGAAATTGTGAAACAGTACCAAGATCCCAGACAATTTTGTGTGTGCTAGGGGCAGCTGCTTGGCATGTCTATTATGTAAATTTTTTGGACGTTATTCTACTTTCTCACATAATTTTTTGCATTTTTGCACTACCATGGATCCTTGCTTCTTCCATCTGTGTCAATACAGAAAAGTTTTGTTATCCCTAGCAAGATCTCAGTCTCACGTACTGTTCCTGTGTTGTTGCTTGGTTCATGAAATCCCCGCTAATGGCCTTACCATCAAATTACCCACCTCTGCTGCCACCCCTCCTTCCACAATGATCTCCACCTGTTCAGATTCTGCCAATCCTTAGCCCTCACCAACATAGTCCTACAAAACCATATCAACCAAGCCCAATCCTCCTTGCGGTACCTTCTCTCTATCCACAAAATTCTCCTGCTGTGTAATCCCAAATTCCTGGAACCCATAACACACATTAAAACTCTTGCCCTGCAGGAACTTGAGCAACATGCACAACGCCACCTCAAAAAGCTCTCCATCCTGCTCACTTCCTACTCCTGCCTTGGAGCACCACTGTCCACTACTTCTGAAACAACCTCCAAACCTCCCGCACACCCCCTCATAGCTGACAAACCCTGTCTCACAGACGTACTACACTTACCCCACCTTCCAAAACTCCCTCCCACCACCACACAGAACCCAAAACCTAAACAGAACCACAACACAGTCGTGAACCTTTCCTCCAGAAGCCTTAGTCCCACAGAAATATCAGTCCTTTCCAGAGGCCTCACCTTTTACCACACTCCCAAATTCAACCACGCAGGACTCGTTAAAGACCTTCTCTCCTTCTCCCGGTCCCTACAGTGGAAACACTTTTTCACCACCAACCCGACCGATCAGACTCAACCAAAGACCAATATTGAACCTTGCCTAACTCAGTTCATTCCTCCATCCAACCGTGATCCACCCCCACTGCCTCCAAACCGTCCCGTTAACTTTCCAAAATTTCTTATCCTCGAACCTTTCCTCACCATCATTCTCGAAATCCCTCAACATGCATTCTAACCTTACATCCGCAGAAAGAACTGCAGTCCACCATCTTAAAACTGATCCCGATCTTATAATCCTACCTGCATACAAAGGCTCCACCACCGTTGTTTTGAACCGCAAGGATTACATGGCAGAAAGACTGTCAGCTGTCAGATACTTCCACCTGCAAACCATGCCACGGTGATCCCATTCCAGCAATCCAGCAGGATGTCCAGTCACTATTCACATCCTTGGACCCATCCCAGAACCTCTCCCCAGAGTCCATCTCTCTACTTACCCGTACCACTCCCCACACTCCCACCTTCTACATACTTCCTAAAGTTCATAAACCCAACCATCCAGGACGCCCCATTATGGCCGGTTACTGCGCCCCCGCTGAGAGAATCTCTGCTCCCATAGACCAACACCTTCAACCTATTACCCTCAACCTACCCTCTTATATTAAATATACCAACTATTTCCTAGACCGACTCTCCACGGTTCCTTTCCCTTTACCACATGGTGTCCTGCTCGTCACTATTGATGCCACCTCCCTGTACACAAACATTCCTAATGCCCATGGTCTTATTGCTATCAAACACTATCTTTCCAGACGCCCTATGGATTCCGAACCAACAACCTCCTTCCTAGTTGCCATCACCAACTATATCCTCCCCCACAATTACTTCTCCTTTGAAGGCATTACCTACAAACAAATCTGCAGTACGGCTGTGGGCACCCGCATGGCACCATCCTATGCTAACCTGTTCATGGGCCATCTAGAGAAATCCTTCCTAAAAACCAAGAATCCTAAACCCCTCACCTGGTTCAGATTCATTGATGACATCTTTGCTATCTGGATTGAAGGCGAGGACACCTTATTCACATTCCTCCAGAACCTCAACAACTTCTCCCCAATTTGCTTCACCTGGTCCTACTCAGCCCAACAAGCCACCTTCTTAGATTGTGACCTCCACCTCAGAGATGGCTACATCAGTACCTCCGTCCATATCAAACCTACTAACCCCCAGCAATACCTCCACTTCGACAGCTACCACTTATTCCATACCAAGAAGTCCCTTCCGCACAGCCTAGCCACCGGTGGTCATCGCATATGCAGTGACAAGCAGTCCTTCTCTAAATATACCGAGGGTCTCACTGAAGCCTTCACTGGCTGTAATTATCCTCCCATCCTTGTACAAAAACAAATCTCCCGTGCCTTATCTTTCCAGTCTCCCACCACCTCCCAAAGTCCCACTGGCCGGCCACAGAGGAGCATTCCCCTCGTAACTCAGTACCATCCGGGACTGGAGCAACTGAATTACATTCTCTGCCAGGGTTTCAATTACCTCTCTTCATGCCCTGAAATGAGAAATGTCCTACCCACTATCCTTCCCACCCCTCCTACCATCCTATTCCGCTGTCCACCGAACCTACACAATATACTTGTCCATCCTTACCCAACCCCTGCTCCCAATCCCTTACCTCATGGCTCATACCCCTGTAATAGACCTGGATGCAAGACTTCTCTCATAAATCCTCCTACCACCACCTACTCCAGTCTGGTTACTAACATCACCTATCCTATCAAAGGCAGGGCTACCTGTGAAACCAGTCATGTGATTTACAAGCTAAGCTGCAACCATTGTGCTGCATTCTATGTAGGCATGACAGCCAACAAGCTGTCTCTCCGCATGAACGGCCACCGACAAACTGTGGCTAAAAAACAAGTGGACCACCCTGTTGCTGAACACACTTCCGAACATGATACCCCTCATCTCAATGACTGCTTCACAGTCTGTGCCATATGGATCCTTCCCGCCAACACAAGCTTTTCTGAATTGCACAGGTGGGAACTTTCCCTGCAATACATCCTGCGTTCCTGTAACCCTCTTGGCCGTTACTTTGTTAGTCACTGGCCTCACCCATCCAACCCCCTCCCTGTTCCCATTCCAGCACTACACAACTGTCATTTCACCACCACACCCAGTCTTTTAATTTCTTTATATTTCTCTCCTTTCTGCTACTTACTCCTTCGCCCCCTCCGCACCTTCTTTCCTGCCTTTCGTCTGAACTGCAACACTTCACTGTCCGCCACTCCCACCATACTATCCCTCCCCCTCCCCGCCACAGCCTCCTCCTTACCCTAACCTAGTCGCCATTCCCATCATGCACTAGTGCTGCTGGTGTGTGTGTGTGTGTGTGTGTGTGTGTGTGTGTGTGTGTGTGTCTACTGCTGACAAAGGCTTTAAGGGCCGAAAATTAGAGTTGCTCTGTGTAGCTCTATAGATGGCTATTGTTTTCACCTACAGCCATTTGCACTTCGCAGTTTGAAGCTGTCAAAAGTGCTGCCAGGTGTCAGGGATATCCTTAGGTTGACTCGACTGTAGGAGTACACTAATTGTAAGGAACAAATGTATTAAAACTTCATGCATGATGTAGCATTTTTTCATGTATCTCCTGATTCGTGTGTCACATAATGATATAATTTTGTAGCTACATTCAGTGGCATATGTGGATACTGTGTGCAACATTTATTATTTTGAATAGAGTTAGATAGTACAGAAGTATTAAATTGAAATGTCACATGTGATGCGGCAATTTTTAATGCTGCTTATTGTTCGTTATGTCATATCTCCTGAACTATTATAGGGAGGTGATTATTACCCCATAGCGATTGTTGCCCAACAGTAAGGGATATGGGTACCAAGTGCAGTTGAAATCGGTGTTGTGTGGTTTAAGAGATGAGGTGGGGAGAGAGAGCGCGCGCGCGCGCCCACACACACACACACACACACACACACACACACACACACACACTTATTGTATTCAGTTGTTTCTCCTAAAATAGCTGTTTTGTTCAATTTGAGACTTTATTTTCTTTATACTGGCAATATCTTTTAGTGTTGGCATTATTAATTTTTAAATAATGCTCTCTTTCTTTTCTGTCAGTTCAGTTAATTTTTTCTGAGACTCGGAACTTTTATTTAATTTACTCTTGAGGTGTCTCCTTCTTCTTTAATAAATTCTATATCCAGGCCGCTGAAACTTTGCACTTGACATATGCGTTTCAAGTTGGCAGCGTAATAGGTCAACAAGTGAAGAACGAGAAGCATGGGGTGTGGATCAATCCCAGTGTGATAATCACTGCCGGTCATGTCATTAAAACTCCATTTTTGCTGGCTATATTTGAAGTGAACAAAAACATCATACATTGTGTGTTGTTTGTACCGTGCTTGTACGTTGAACTATGCTTTGTTTCATTGTGGTTTAGAAAATTCTGATACTTGAAAAAACTTTGTTCACCTAGTGACAGTTCTTTTTGTCAGTGGATGCCGCTGGACAGCGAGGTGCTGTAGTTACTACAGAGAAATTGTGAGTTTTATGAGCAGGAGAAAGAATACTGAAGTATTCACGGGCAGCCATCAGTTCCTGCTGATAAAGTTGTGGAACGAACATCAGAAGTTCTTGAAATTAGTGCAAGGACAGTAGTAAGTAAGGAAGGGAATGCTGCAAAAGTTGAAAGATGTAGACATGAGCCGTAACAAATCCAACCCATTCACATGGATTAGGTAGTATATTTTTAGCGACTCCTGGAGAGAGTTGGGGCAACCTCGCCCTATCACCAACGTATTCTTTCAAGACTTTTCTAATTCACAGGCGTATTTATGATTACTACAGCAGGAAAGCCTCTCATACTAGTGTCATTTAAAAAAAAGTGAACTTTTCAGGAGTGAGAAAAGTCACTAACAATTGTGCTGAAAAGTTCGAACCTCTGTTACAAAGCTCTAGACGAATGTAAAGGCCTGTTAGAAATGGCGCACATTGTTACAGCTCGAAGCATTTCTTGCACAGACTTGTTGGTAAAGAAATTCATTCAATTTGTATTTGTGAGATGGCCATGAAGACAGTTTTGGCACTGATTCTGACTATAGTGATGATAGGAGGGTTGCATGGAATTGTGCCATTGTCACCGTAAAATTGTGAGTGAAGAACTAGGAATATTGGTTATTTATTGCATCATTGTCATTATGAGATGTAGAGTAAGAAGTTACAATCTCGATTATTACTTATTTTGTAAACTTGGTCCATATTTCCAGAATGAAATTTTCACTCTGCAGCGGAGTGTGCGCTGATATGAAACTTCCTGGCAGATCAAAACTGTGTGCCGGACCGAGACTCAAACTCGGGACCTTTGCCTTTCGCGGGCAAGTGATCTACCAACTGAGCTACCCAAGCACGACTTGCACCCCGTCCTCACAGCTTTACTTCTGCCAGTACTTCGTCTCCTACTTTCCACTTGCCTGCGAAAGGCAAAGGTCCCGAGTTCAAGTCTCGGTCCGGCACACAGTTTTGATCTGGCAGGAAGTTTGTTCCATATTGTTCGCAAGATATTGGTCCTCGTCAAATGCTTATTTACTGTATTTCTTTGCTTCGTTACTGAAAGTGCGTGCTTCATTGATTATATGTACTTTATTATGTGGCTGTTTATTTGCTGTCACTGTGGTAGCAAGGCAAAAATGATTGCTTATATATGCTGTTATTGCTCAGTAGCTTACATTTATCAGATGGAACAAAAAACAGTATTGTCTGCTATATGTATAGAGGGTTCTATTGCAACACCACTATTGCGGTATAGCCTACCTAACTTGACATAATGGGAACTGTCGAGTGCAATGTTTCACCAGTGCAGGTATACATTTCTGTCTTCCTTCCTGATGAGTCTGTTTCAGTGTGTATGTACTTACTTTTGCAACATTGTCATTGTAAGTAACTTGGGGAAATAATTGCGATATAAATGCAGAGTTTTTGGGTCACAGATTCTTAGATAAAAAAGTTGTCAATGCCAAATGTGAAAATTTATTATTGAATGCGTACATTAGTTAATGACATCAATAACTCCTAGAAACTTCATTTGAAAACCATAACTGAACACACTGACCCACTTCTGTCACTCATTCAGGAAACTGTTGAAACAAATAACATTAAACATTTCATTATTTCTTCTGAGTGAGATTGCATCTGCAATCACTTTGTTAAATGTAAATGGAAAATAAATTATTAACGTCAGCTAACATAAGAGCTACCTGTTTAACTTTCAAACAGTAATCAATGTTCAAGTTTATTTCCACATGTTAAATGTCTGTGTTTGTGGCTAAGCTTTGCTCGAGCTTTTGTTTTTCAGTACCTTCAAGCATATTGTTCACAACTATTCAAATAATCCGCTATATTTCCCTCAGAACTCATACCTCAGTTACCTGTCCTTATCGTTTCTTGCAACTGAGGAATCATCTAGTAAAGCAACTAAACATCAGTGTGCGTCCCAAAAATTATAACAGATAAACATTGCAGCTTTCAAGTAGGTATGGTAAAAGAAGAGCTATAATGTTGTATTCTGGCAGGAGGAATATATGTACACAATGTGATCCAAAGTATCCGGACACCTGACTGAGAATATGACTTAAAAGTTCATGGCACCCTCCATAGGTAATTCTGGAATTCAATATGGTGTTAGCCCACCCTTAACCTTGATGACAGCTGCCACTCTCACGGGCATACGCTCAATCAGGTGCTGGAAGGTTTCTTGGGGAATGGCAGCACATTCTTCATGGAGTGCTGCACTGAGGAGAGGTATTGATGTCGGTCGGTGAGGCCTGGCACGAAGTCGGCGTTCCTAAACGTCCCAAAGGTGTTCTATAGGATTCAGGTCAGGACTTTGTGTAGGCCAGTCCATTACAGGGATGCGATTGTCATGTAACCACACCTTCCACAGACCGTGCATTATGGACAGGTGCTCGATCGTGTTGGCAGATGCAGTCGCCATCCCCGAATTGCTCTTCAACAGTGGGAAGCAAGAAGGTGCTTAAAACATCAATGAACGCTTGTGCTGTGAAAGTGCCATGCAAAACAACAAGGGGTGCAAGCCCCCTCCATGAAAAATACAACCACACCATAACACCACTGCCTCCGAATTTCACTGTTGGCACTACACGTGCTGGCAGATGATGTTCACTGGGCATTCGCCATACCAACACCCTGCCATCGGATTGCCACATTGTGTACCATGATTTGTCACTCCACATAACATTTTTCCACTGTTCAATCATCCATTGTTTACCCTTCTTACACCAAGCGAGGTCTCCTTTGGCATTTACCTGCATGATGTGTGGCTTATGAGCAGCCGCTCGACTGTGAAATCCAAGTTTTCTCGCCTCCTGCCTAACTTTCATAGTACTTGCAGTGGATCCTGATGCAATTTGGAATTCCTGTGTGATGGTCTGGATAGATGTCTGCCTATTACACCTTACGACCCTCTTCAACAGTCGGTGGTCTCTGTCAGTCAACAGACGAGGTCAGCCTATACGCTTTTGTGCTGTACGTGTCCCTTCTCGTTTCCACTTCACTATCACATCGGAAACAGTGGACCTATGGGTGTTTAGGAGTGCGGAAATCTTGCGTACAGACGTATGACACAAGTGACACCCAATCACTTGGCCACATTCGAAGTCCCTGAGTTCTCTGGAGTGCCCCATTCTTCTCTCTCACAATGTTTAGTGATTACTGAGGTTGCTGATACGGAGTACCTGGCAGTAGGTGGCAGCACAATGCACCTAATATGAAAAAGTTTGTGTTTGGAGGGTGTCGAAATACTTTTGATCACATAGTGTGTGTTTGTGTATATATACACCAAGATACAGATTCATTCACCTGTGACTGTTCCTCTCTTAATGGCTCACAAACTCAGTGATTAGAGCGCATAATGTAGATCACATGTTTTAAGTTGCAGAACTCTGACTTGAGATTGTAAAATGTAGGTAACATTTAAGAAGTTCATTCTGTAAGTACTAGCAATACCCAATCATATTTTAGTCCACCAGGAGAAAATGCATGAAAGTTTTGTTGAAACCTTGCATTTTGGTGGCACTATCTGTTGATTATAAACAGCAGTACGCGATACATATCACTGCTGTCGGTCATTGGTTTCATCTAGAATAAAGTGCATGGGATCAACAACTACTACTCCTCTAATTTGTGACATTTTTTCCTTCATATGGAGGCTAAAGTACTCCCACCAGGAATAGTTTTTCCAGTGTAATTCATCAGATATTATCTCCTAATAGGACTATTTGAGCTTGAGCTTGGAAAGGGGCATTCAACATGTTAGAAATGCTTCTGCTGGGTGATAAAAAAATTGATTTCTACTTTTTGAATTTCAGGATACTAGTGCCTCACCATACTGTTGTCATGGTACAGTTTCTTATTTTTAAAGTGCTTTGCGCTTGCTACATGATGTTGAATGTGATTTCGGTGGTGCTTTTTAATCAGTTGTCACTCTGAATACAGTCACTACTAAACTGTTTTAGCAACATTATACATTCTTCCAGCACTCATTTTGGATATCAGCATATTGGATGCTGATAAGAAAGAAAAAGTAAACGAGCAGAAGAGCACAACCACAAGCTATACTCGTCACTGTGTATGACATAACAAACCTTGAACTGAATTTGGTCATGGAATGATCAAAAGATATGTACCCTGCAAACAATCAGCATGGCAGACATTTTTAGGCACTTAATTAGTAGTCTCTTTGCAGAAACTTTTGTAATTTTCAAAATTTATTAAGGTAAATAATAAAGATGAGAACACATTGTTGTTTCGCTTTGCTTTTTGTTAATTTTATTCAGTTTTTAATAATGTTTTGTCAATTTTCTCTTGCATACCTTATTTGATTCCCTTTCTTTTTTATGTCAGCAGTTAAAACACTTCTGCAGAAAGTATAATGGTACCTTTTTTATTTCTGTTGCGCCAGAACTTGATTTGTAAACTGAGGTTTCAGACTGGAAATAAATCACTGGAAAGATAATATTATAAAAATGATAGATTGCTTCTCACTAAATACTGGAGATATGGAGTTGCGGATAGGCACAACAAAGAGACTGTCAAACAACTAAGCTTTCAGCCAAAAAGAAGCCTTCTTCTAGATTTAGAGAGAGAAAAAACGCACACATGCACAAGAGCATGTGCGCGACCACTGTCTCTGGTAACCGAGGCCAGAGAGTGAGAGGTTGTGCATGATGGACGAAGCAGTCTGGGTGGTAGGGGTAAGGCCTAATGGCTTTCCTTCCATCTTGCAACTCAATGTTGCTTTCCTTTGTTACTGTTTTCTAAAGCATTACAATACTCACTGTCCATCCTTTCCTGTGTTTCACTTGTTGCCTTCCAAACAGCACTGCATGCTCTTATTTAGGAGACTCACTGTATCACATGTCTTGTCTGCACACAACACACAGCTACAAGACCACACTGATTGTTAGTGCAGCATTTCAAGTCCCATATTATGCTCCACGAGCAACAATTTACCATCTCCCATACCTACCCTGCTATCACTCCTCCTCCCAACCCCAGCCTCCTCCTTACCCCCAACACCAGATTGCTTCTCCCATCACGCACAGCTGCTCGCAGTGTGGCCTCGGCAGCAGACAGTGGTCATGTGTGTGTGTGATTTGCATTCATGTTTGTGTGTGTGTTTTGTGTTGTGTTGTGTTGTGTTGTCTAATTTGGAAGAAGGCATTCTGGCAGTCCTTTTGTTGTGCCTATCTGTGACTCAGCATCTCTGCTATTTGGTGAGTATCAATCTGTCTTTTTCATAATACTGTCATTATCCCATCCTGGAGTTTCCATTGTTTGATTTTCATCAGAAAGATAAGATTAGTTTTGAATATATCCTTCCCATCTTTGTGGGAATGATCTTGAGATAAATGAGGGGGGACATCAAGGTGACGACTTGTGATGAAGCAGGCTGGGATAATTTTGCTTCCCCTCTTGTTTTGCCATCTACCTCCTTAAAAAATTCATTTTGTTCTCAACTAATTACCATTAACATATGTGAGTATAATCTGCATTTACACAAAAGAGAAAGGTTGGCCCTCGGTTTTAAAGAATATAACAACAGGTTTAATTTTGTGCTTAGTTTTATGTATGTAATTGGTTTTCTAATTTATTTTGACTATTTCTAGTTAGCAACTTTTGTCATAGGTGAAATCAGTAATTGTTTTGTAACTTAAATTCTATTGTTGACATATGAACAAATATAAATTCTGTACTAGTTATAAACATTTGGAGGAACAACTAATAGTATTCTTAAAGGATCTATTTGATTCTATTTGTCAACATGTTAGCAAAGCTAGCTAATAATTAATTCCAAAGTAATTTTCAGTTTTGTCAAAAGTATTGTTCGCATAACTATATATGTTAATTTCATCATTTAAACATATAATTCGGCCTAAGCCTTGTAGTAGAAGAAACTGTTAAAAAGAACCAATTTTTCAATGTATACAGTTAATCAAATGGATTTAGTTTTAATTATAATTTTTGTAAATTTAACTTTGAACAATGTGTAGTTTAAGTACCTGTTATTGTAATGATATACAAGGACCGATTTTTGGTCCTGAGGCAGTCAGTCCACGGCCGAGTTTCAGGTGAGAAACCTGTGTTGCTTAGATCAACAACAATGCATCAGCTTAACTGTGAAATAAGTGTAACATAATTAGGCCATGTGTTAAAACAATGAGAGTGAGAGTGTCTGTCTCCATAGGTACTTTTTATTCTTCAAGACATGTGAACTATGTGGTTAGGCTTTTACTGCTCGTAAATGTTCAACAGGAAACTGTTGCAGCAGTATGTGGGTGTTCGCCTGCAACCTATTAATGAGGCTTATCAAAAGTGAAACAGTAGTGCACTGGCCATATAACTGTGTAGAATTGGGGGGGGGGGGGGGGGGGGTGAACAGTGAAAGTAAAGCACTGTGAAATGCAAATGTGCGCCTGTCGGCCACATCATTTAAAGTAGTCTGTGTTCACAACACACTTTTCAGCCAGTGTAGCAACGCAGTACATTGACACAGAGGACAACAAACGAAGAAATAAAGCAAGGAACGCTACAAACAGATGTGCCTTGTCTCTTATATTCAGGTTGCAGTCAAGAAGGAAGGTACTAACTGAATGTTGGGAATTAACATAAAATGTGCAAACAATGTTTGAAATTCTGTCAGTGAATTATTGCAATGTTTAGGTTATTAGTGATGATTAAAAGATCTATATTTTTATTTAGATAATGCAAATTTCCACATAACAGCCCACATGAAGTCCAGTTGTTCTCTTACTAATTTTCCAAACCCAACGTGATTGGCAAAGTTAGTTTTGAATTCATTTCTTCGAGAAAAAACTGGATTTGCTCACATGAATCTTCTAGCTCAAAGAAACTGTAATACTTCCCAGACAAATAAGAAAGAGTCATTTGAAAAATGTAACAGCTGTTCATATCAACAGTAAAAAAAAGAGGTGATGTATCATCATTTCCCTTTCCTTTGTGCTCATAACAATGAGATACTAAAACCTCTGCCTCGATGTAATGGGGGAAGGGGCTCTAATAATAAGAAATGCTTGAAGATGAGCTTGTGACTGTCACTTTGTGTGGAAATTTTGTTTTGTGATTATATTTGGTGCTAAAGATACTAGTATGACAGATACGTGGTATAATATTTACTCCTGTTCTCAGGACATTTCTGTTCATAATATTTTATGCATACTGAACAGCCACCTGAAAGAAGTAGGGTGTGTTTTTTAAATAGTTTGCTTATATTATATGTGCCATGTCTGATATGGTGCTAGACCCATGAAGACATAATAACCAGGACAGGATATACAGGGTGTACCAAAAAGAATCATTAGATTATAAAAAAATCATAACTATATTACACACATCAAAAAAGTTTTGCATCACCTTGGTTCTGAGAGTTCCGGAACCGGTACAGAAAATGGGAATGGAGATCAACATAATCATCATTTCCGCCCTTTTTATTGCTCATGAAAACCACACCATGCAGCAAGACCTTCAGAGGTGGTGGCCCAGATTGCTGTACACACCGCTACCACTGATACCCATTTGCACGTCCTCTTGCATTACTGCATGCCTGTATTCGTCGTGACATACTACCCACAAGTTCGTAAAGGCACTGTTGGTCCAGATCGTCCCATTCCTCAATGGCGATTTGTTGTAGATCTCTCAGAGCGATTGGTGGGTCACGTCGTCCACAAACAGCCCTTTTCAATCTATCCCTGGCATGTTCAATAGGGTTCATGTCTGGAGAACATGTTGGCCACTCTAGTCAAGCGATGTCATCACCCTGAAGGAAGTCATTCACTAGATTTGCATGATGCGGATGCGAATTGTCATCCATGAAGACGAACGCCTCGCCAATATGCTGCCGATATGGTTGCACTATCGGTTGGAGGATGGCATTCATGTATGATACAGTCGTTAACAGTGCCTTCTATGACCACCAGTGGCGTACGTCGGCCCCTCATAATGCCACCCCAAAGCAGCAGGGAACCTCGACCTTGCTGCAATGACTGGACAATGTGTCTAAGGCGTTCAACCTGACCGGGTTGTCTCCAAACATGTCTCCGATGATTGTCTGGTTGAAAGCAAATGCGACACCCGTCGGTAAAGAGAACGTGATGCCAATCCTGAGCTGTCTATCCGGCTATTCGGCGGGTTGTTGGGCCTTCTGTACAGCGCTGCATGGTGTCGTCATTGCAAAGATGAACCTCCCGATGGATGTTGGGAATGAAGTTGCGCATCATGCAGGCTATTACGCACAGTTTGAGTCGTAGCACGATGTGCTGTGGCTGCACAAAAAGCATTATTCAACATGATGGCATTGCTGTCAGGGTTCCTCCAAGCCATAATCCATAGGTAGTGATTATCCACTGCAGTAGTAGCCCCTGAGCGAGGCATTTCACAGACAGTTCCTGTCTCTGTATCTCCCCCATTTCCGAACAACATCGCTTTGGTTCACACCGAGACACCTGGACACTTCCCTTGTTGAAAGCCCTTCCTGGCACAAAGTAACGATGCGGATGCGATCGAACTGCGGTATTGACAGTCTGGGCAGGGTTGAACTACAGACAGTATGAGGCGTGTACCTCCTTCCTGGTGGAATGACTCGAACTGATCGGCTGTCGGACTCCCTCCGTCTAATAGGCACTGCTCATGCATGGTTGTTTACATCTTTGGGCAGTTTTAGTGACTTCTCTGCACAGTCAGAGGGACTGTGTCTATGATACAATGTCCACAGTCAATGTCTATCTTAAGGAATTCTGGGAACCAGGCTGATGCAAAACTTTTTTTGGTGTGTGTGTTTGAGATATGTGCATGAACAACATACTGTTGAAAAGAGCAAATCCTTGAGTTTTACGTGGTCCCCGTGAGGTAGTAGCAGTGTGCATGCATTTCAGTTCTTGTAAAAATGGTTTCGGGGCAAAAGAAAATATTTTGTGTTCTAAATTTTCCACAGTGCAGGTCAGCAGTAACTATTCAACTTGACTTTTGTACTAGGTATGGTGTGCATCCTCCTACAGCACAGAGCAATTTCGGGAAACAGGTTGTTTGTGTAAAGACAAATTGCTGGGCCATCCCCAAGTGGCTGGCACAGACATCGAACACATCCACCAATTTAACAAGGAGTCTGCAGAAATCCACTCGAGAGCTCAGCATGCCCCCGATGTCCATCTGGCCTTTGTTGCAGTGACATTTACACATGAAACCATACAAAATTCAGCTACTGCTAGCTCTTTGTGAAGGTGACAAATAACTAATTTTGGAGTTCTGTAATTTAGTTCTTGGCAAGATGGAGGATGACAGTTTTCTTCTACACTTAGTGTTTAGTGATGAGGCAATGTTCCATTTAAATGGAGAGGTGAACTGTCATAATGTGAGAATATGGGGTAAGGAACAACCACATAAAGTTGTGCAACATGAGAGGGACTGTTCAGAATTTAATGTGTTCTGTGGAGTTTCGCAGGAAAAGGTGTATGGTCAATTTTTCTTTGCCAAGAACACTGTTCAGGAAGCACATATCTCAATATGCTTGAGAACTTTTTTCCAACAGTTGGAGACTGATTCAAAAGACTTCATTTACCAACAGGATGGGGCACTGCCTCACTGGCATCTGGATGTGTGCTAATTTTTAAATCAAAGGATTACTGAACAATGGATCATTTACACTTACATTACTGGTCTCCGGACCTGACTGTGTGTGAATATTTCTTGTGGGGTGTATAAAAGACACTCTTTATGTGCCTATGTTACGAACAACAATGAATGAATTGAGACATTACATAACAGCAGCTGTGGAAGATGTAACTCAAGACATGATCGTTGCAGTCTGGGAACAATTTGAATACCACATTGACATAGCATTTCAAAGGGATCATATTGGACACCTATGAAAAGATATGAAAAAAAACTTTTTGAGTTTCCCACTCATCAGAAAAAAATTTGTTTCATATGTTTTTTAGTTTCAGAAGTATAGATGTGCCAAATCATGATTCTTTTTGATACACCTTGTATTTCTGTAGTGAAAGTGAATTTAGCAGCCATTTATAATATTTTTATAATTGTTATCGGATACTAGCAGTGTTGAAATATCTTGTCAGTTTGAAATGTTGTACTATGGTGTAGCTTTCTTGCTCATTTGTTAAAAAGTAAAGACCACTTACTGTTCCCAATCCAAAGAGGAAAGCACATGAATTTTCAAAAGTGTTTCTCTCCTTGTTGTGTTGATCAGTGGTGCAGTTTATTTTCATTTAGTTTCACCTCTGCCAATTGTTTGCATTAATGACAGTAGAAAAACGCATTAGCTGTTGATTAACTTAGGGTGGCTGGATGATCCATTGATGAGTAATTATCAGTAAAGTTACACAGTGGTGCCATCTAATTGTGTGTGTGTGTGTGTGTGTGTGTGTGTGTGAGAGAGAGAGAGAGAGAGAGAGAGAGAGAGAGAGAGAGAGAATCTGAAAACAGTTAACAACTGTGGATAGTATTTGTTGCTCGTGCAGAGTTGTTTTTCACCTGTACCATGAATCACTGTGCATCTGTATTTAATATCTTTTCCCCTGTGCATCACTTCATGATTGTTTTCTACAGTCTCTTAACTGTTTGAAAGGCACATTTTAAGTTTGTACTTCTTCGTTGTGATAAGGAAAAGTTTATTTCTCGCAGACTATGTATCACTTTTGGTACTTTCAGAATTCTTTTTTGGCTCTGAGCACTATGGGACTTAACATCTATGGTCATCAGTCCCCTAGAACTTTGAACTACTTAAACCTAAGGACATCACACAACACCCAGTCATCACGAGGCAGAGAAAATCCCTGACCCCGCCGGGAAATGCTTTTTTTAAAGTGGTGTCTGCTATTATTTTAAACTATTAACACAATTTCGTGCTGATTAGCTGTTTTGACTGTTCAGTTCTTCCTGTTGTAAATGATAAGTTGTTTCATGGGTGCACAGCTGGATGTAGGTCCCAACATGCTCAATATTCAGTTAACAACCATCTTACCATCATTTGTTGCGCTCTTGATGGCAAAATGTGGTACTTCGCTTGAAATCTTGTGCTCATTTTACACAGAGGTCTCGGTGCACACATATAGATTACTTTTTCATGGCTGTCACTAGTTTTAAATAAATGATTGTTGCAGTATAAGTTGTTAAACAAATAACATTAAAGAATGGCAGTTTCTCTACCCTTTGGTGAAGGATGCTCAATGATGAGCATTTGTGACAAGTTAAAATTGTGTGCCAGTCCTGGAATCAAACCAAGATTATTCAGTGAATACAACACACACCAACATGATGAGGCATGCATTAGTACTGTCATTGGTAGCACACTCTGCAAAAGTAGAGTTAGGCTAGAGTCCAAGCCTTGCATACAATTTTAACTTGGTAAACAAAATTCGAATTTATATAATTCTTTAAAGTGTAGAAATAATCCACAATTGCAAATAGAAGGGACAAAAAGCGATTAGGATATAATAGTATTTGTTTAAGCTAACTGTTTTTTTATGCCCGACTTAATTCTCTTAAGGGATTGTTGTTATGAATCAGCTTCATTAACTTATTTGTGCTTTGAAGATTAATTAGCCTATCAGTAGGTGACGTGTAATGCAGAGTTCTACACAGCTCTGAGAAGGATGTCTGTTTAGTGTTTTAGTTTTGACCTCATACATCTTCGCAAGAAGTACACAACCAGCCCTTTCCCCCTTTCCACTAGTTCATATTCAGTTTTCTTATTTGCATGCACAAAATTTAATAAATAATTTAGTTTCCCTCACTTTTGTGACTTCGACTTCCACCCTAATTTATTTCTGAATGCACATTTCTGTCCTATTTTAATAGTATACCATTAATTTTGTTGCTAGTCCATGGGGTGCATTGTAAATGTTTATCTAGACCCTCATCCCTTGAGTTATCTTTCATGTTTTGTGGGTCAAGTCAAAACTCCAGTCTTCCAATACATCTCTCTACGAAGACCAAAGAAATATATATTTTTGGTCAGTGCTTTCCACAGATGATTTTAGGATGAATCTTTTACTCTCGACTTAATTTTACTTATTAATCTTTCCCAAAATTGCTGTTGGTGATGTATATTATGTAACTGTAGATATTCTATATATAGAATGAAATTTTCATTCTGCGTTGGAGTGTGTACTGATATAGAACTTCCTGACTGATTGAAACTGTGTGCCAGACCAAGACTTGAAATCCGAACCTTTGCATTTTGCAAGCGAGTGGCCTACCAACTGAGCTACCCAAGCACAGCTTTACTTCCACCAATCCCTCGTCTCCTACATACCAAACTTCGCAGGAGCTCTCCTGTGAAACTTGCAAGACCAACACTTCTGAAAGAAAGGATGTTGGGAGACATGGCGTAGCCACAGCCTGGGAGATGTTTTCAGAATGAAATTTTCACTCTGCAGTAAAGTGTGTGCTGATATGAAACTGCCTGACAGATTAAAACTGTGTGCCAGACCGAGACTCAAACGTAGTACCTTTGCCTTCTCGGTCCAGCACACAATTTTAATCTGCCAGGAGTTTCAAACGTTATATAACTTGCTATAATTTTAGCTGTAGCAAATGTTAAAAAGATACCATCCATCTTTGGAATGATGTTTTACACCTTTCAAATTGTTGCAACGGTATTGTCCCACCTTCTCTGTTTCCATTATTAATTTTTGACCTGTGTTTTTGCCGTGCATTGATAGAACAATACAGCTTTTAGAGGTTATGGTAATGTCAAGCAACAGGAGATTTGTGTATAAAGGTGTTCATAATATTTGGTGAAATTGGTACTTTCCTTCCCATCCCCATCCTACCATTCTCTCCATTTCTCCTATCCATTCATCACTTCATTTTCCCCCAACACTTAATAGTAATACACCACTCAAAAGAATGAGGGAGGATAACTTTGGGCATTGGAAATACTCCATTGAGAAATTATTTGGGACTGATTGTGTTACCAAATTATACATTTATCCTTCACTAATTATGTACACTTAAAACACTATTACGTCCTCATTCATTTACATAACAAGAACTGAAATGTCTTACAGGTATTGAAAACAATGTGGAAATAATCACTCTTCCCTTCATCCTGGGTGCATTCCACTAGACTTTGAGAGCATAAATAACATGTATGTTTTCCATAAGTTTTTACCACAGTGTGGTAACTACGTGGCATGCACCGAGCGAGGTGGCGCAGTGGTTAGCACACTGGGCTCGCATTTGAGAGGACAGCAGTTCAAACCTGTGTCCAGCCATCCTGATTTAGGTTTTCCGTGATTTGCCTAAATCGCTTCAGGCAAATGGTGGGATGGTTCCTTTAAAAGGACACAGCAGACTTCCTTCCCCATCCTTCCCTAATCCGCTGGGACCGATGGCCTCACTATTTGGTCGCTGCTCCGAATCAGTCAGTCAACCAACCAACCATCCATCCAACATGGCATGCTCCGTATAAGTCTGTGGATGTCATCTTGGGGTATCTATTTCCATTCTTCTACAAACGTTCTTGGAGTGCCTATGATGGAATAGAATGACCATGAATACATCTGTCAAGCATGTCCCATCTATGCTTGATGGGGATTTAGTTGGGACTCACCTCTGGCCATTCCGTTACTTCGATGTCCAGGCTTCACAAGACCTCCTTGGTTTGTCTGCCACATGGTTCCTGGTATTATTGTTCATGTGAAGGAGTTCAGGGCCACCACCATATGTAGCAGCCACCACATTGTCCAAAAGAATTTGTTCGAGGTACTATTGGCTTTAAGGTGATTGTGCACAACAAGAAGATCCATACAATTGTCAACACTGATGCCTCCTCACACAATCATAAAAATGTGGCTGAATCTGTTGATTTCTTGGACAGATGTTGGCAGGTGCTGTTCATCACAGTGCCTCTACACATGAACACAGCCATCACCTTTTGTCAGAGGAAATCTGGACTTGGTTGTGAATAATGCTTTCCTCAAATGATGAAATTGCCAACTGACATGGTGACAGCAGAACTGAAGGCAAGCAATGAGATGTCGTGTCAAGTGTGGTACTCGAACAGGACGTCTTGGTCAATAGGTCCATTCTCGTAACCTGATCCTTACAGTCTGATCGGAGCAGCAGTTCCAGTGGCCCTTCTGAGATCATCTTACAGTGCTCTGGTAGCAGCCGTATGACATTGCAATGCAGAGATGGTGAGATATTGGTTTTTACACAGGGTTTTAATGCATTGGCATGTTCTCCAACATTCCTTAAGTGCTGACACGTGTCCCTGTGGTGTGTCCGCAACCTAAGGATGACGGATGAAGAGACGTTAGCACTTGCAATGACGGAACAAAAAGTCTGTCCTTTTTGGCTCAGGCTGACTGCCCCTGCTACTTGCACTGCATTAAGATGTCATGTTGCGTGCGCTTGCTTGAATATAGCATCCACAAGTGACAACTGCCATCTGTGTACCCCACTGGAGGACACTAAGGCAATGGTGTGCACATCCTTCATAGAAGTCACCTGACACACTAATGCATAACCGGGGTGTATACACCCCGGGAAAAGCCTGGGATTTTTTTTATCTAGGAGAAAACCGGGAAAAACCCAGGAATTTTTAGAATTTCGGGAATTTCTCATAGTTTTAGTTTTCCGTTAAATTTTTGTAATTTTTGCAGATAAGAATAGATAATCTGACAAAGAATTTTACTTTCGCCTGCAACTGCAGAATAATACTGCAGCGATAAAACATAAATGAGAGAATAACACCAAAATAAAACTTCTAGTTGCAAAGAGAATGTGCCATTTGCAACAAGAAAACACAGTTCTCATACAAGTGCCTGCCAACAGCAAAATGTGTCAAAGGCTTTAGGACAAAGTCAGTGCAGCACTTCATAACAAACTGTTCTCGATGTGCTTAACATCACAAGTGTTTAAATTAGGTTCGTTTGAGCAGTTGACAGTGGACTTAAGCGCATTTTTAGAGCTGAAGTCGTAAAGAGCAGCACCTTTCTCCTGCTTCTCGCTGCGAAGTGTGGCTGTTAGCTGTATAAGTAGTAGATACAAGCAGACAGATCTCTCCACAAAAAAATTTTCCGGCTTGCCTAAGCTGCCACTTTCACACATACACAGAGCAGTCAGAGTTGCAGTGAGGAGTAGTAGTCTCCACGTGACCCGCGTTGATGTTCCGTGGTTTTGCTGTTCTGTCGTCGTCTATAGCTCTCACGTCAAATGGAAACAAAATGGATTTCTGTGGCCGAGAGCTATAGAGTGAATACATTCACATAATTGTGGAAGGCTAAAATGTGTTATTAACTTCAGTTTTTTTATTTTATTTTTTCCACATTGTTGCAGAACAATGAAGTTATCTTTGTTGATTTGCAGAAGAAATTTGTCTTTTATTAATGCTTTCTGAAGAGGCTGTCAATTTACGTGAAACGAGGTGTTTCATTCATCACTATTGGATAGTTTCAACTGTTCATTGAATTTTTAGTGTATTTTTTCATCTTCAGGCACTTACGGCATAATAAAGAACCAATCATGAGATGATGCAGTACTGGTACTCCTAGAAAATTGGCTTCCCAAAAACCACACTGAAAAGCTTTAGGAGAACTTTACATATCAGCCTTCCATTAACCACAATGTTTTTTTGATCGCACGACATGGTTCAATACTTGTCTGGGACTCCTCTAGGCTTGATGTAATTCCTTAATTTGTGTTATTTACGTATTAAATTTACAGAACACCATTCTTCAGTAAGCTATAGCCTGGCAGTACATTGTGTTTGTCATTGTAACTGCCCTAAGGCTTTGTATTTACTCCCGGAATAGAATAAAACTGCCACTTATGTATACAGTATCTTGGCTTTCCAAAGAACTTCGTTAATTTTTTATACAGTTTAAAAAAGTCTTGAAAAGCTTATTGTTCTTAGTTTTGGTGTCTACAAACAATGTTTGTTTGTTTTGCTTTTTTCCTCCAAGGAATTTTTATTCCTTCTCACAAGCTTTTTGCAGTGCTTTATGGAAGTAAACTTGATGGCGAATGCTGCATAACAACATTTCAAAGTATGAGTAAAAATTCTTTGTTGAAGTCACCACATAGGAAAATATAAGGGTACTTTGAGTTGTAGAGTCTAGTTTTGAAATGAATATTGTGCCAAGGACTGCTTTTTAATTTTGTATCTTGATAGGATATGATAAAATAATTGCCCTAAGAACAATAACTCTGTATCTCCTCTCTGAACAACATGCGGCAGTACTGCACATGGTCACTTGATACCCAACAACACATGAAATTCCAAACAAGAGTGTGACAAAAGGAGTTTAAGCAGAGCAAACACCAAGCACTGGCTGCCTGTGTCATTGTAAGTGTGCGTGTGCAGCAACACTTGTTTTCTGGCAGCTGCTCAAACGAACCTGTTTTTAGCATGTCACAAGAAAATATTGAGAGTAGTGGTTTGAGAAGTGTTACTTTCAAAGAAAATTTCGTTTTTTAAAAGATGAACTGTTTTACGTGTGAGAATGTATTATGAATTTCTTAAATTGCAGTACATTTTACTCTGTCATAACTTAACACTTTGGTGACTAGCCACTTAGAAAAATTTCGGGCCCAGAAGACCAGACATTTATGTCATTATTTAAAATTTTACTGGCACATTTATGTTCGATATATCTTAAAGGGTAACACACACGCAAAAGACCAATATTATATGTGAAAGCTTAACTTCTCTTATAGCTATATTGTATGTATATAAATTTAAACCATGAATTTTTCCTATTTGTGTGTTCACGCTACTTTGCAGTGATGATTTTTCGCTGGCTACATCACGTGTATTATGTTCTGAATATCTGCTGTCATTTGCTGGATAGGTAATGTGTTGTGAGATGTAATTGGCCGACAAAAGTGCATTGCAATCTCAATTCCAGTTCTTTGGAAAATAATGTGCTGTGTTTGGTAGAATTTGTATTTATACTTCTGTAATACAAAAACATGAAGCGTAAATGTTGCTGCACATCAAAGATCTTCCCCAAATGCGTAAATTTTTTGCCCTAAAGTGCCAGGAAGTTCTACGTTGGTCTATATAGTCTGTACCATTCAAAGGATAGATAAGTTTTAAAATTCCAAGGGAAAATATACTGTCATGTAACACGGAGAACATGTTTTCACTTGGAAAAATGTGTATTTCTAATCGGGAAAAAGTGTACTTCTAACCTGCAAATCCAGGAATTTTTTTTCCCTTGTCCGCATAGACAACCAGAATGAGTTTATATGTTATATACATTGAAAGTGAAGATCTCGGGCTACACAATAAGACCGCAGGTACTCCCTGTATCAAAATAGATTCAGCATACTGGATGTAGACACAAGTTTTCATCTAACTCTTTTGAGCAATGTGTACGTGCTTGTCTGTGCACACGTTAATACTGTCTGATCACTGCAATTATTAGAGGAAATAATATGCAATGACAATTTCATAAGCATTTGTATTTAAAGCCTTTTCTACTGTAGTGCATGTCATGAATCACAATTTCAAATTGTTAGTAGTAAATAGTTATGTTCCTGAAGCGAAGTGATTGCATCTTCAAAGATTTAACAGCAAAGATCTAATGCATTATTAACTTTTAATTGTAACACTTGTTTACCATTCATGATAGAAACAGTTGAGAGTTCTCACTTAAATAATGCACTGCCAGTAGTACCATTCTAGCTACAAACAGAACTGCTTGTGAATCTTTTTTATGTTTTTATTAAACACCTTACTGCATGTTATACTATCACAGATATGTTGCCTTCTTTTTAGAATTTTCCTTGTGTCTTAGTATAAGACTTCAAAATGTGTGTGTAGATATATTTTGATAAGAATGCCTAAGTATACCATTAATAAATCTCAGAATTATATATTAGTTTCTAACTCACTGTATTTGGGATTGCAGCACGGGAGTGAGTAGTGGAGCAGGCACGGGTGCTGGTGGAGGAGGAGTGACCATGGTAACAACTGGTGGTGGTCGTGGACCACCAGTTTCTCCGGCTGTAAGCAACAGACAGCCGTTCCCTCGCAATGTCCCAAGTCGCTCAACGTTCCACAGTGGACAGAATCGTCGTAACCATACGGCTGCTGCGTATGGGCTAGCCACTCCTCTCCAAACGCAAGACACGTCTGCAATTACCCATTCGGGCAGGACATCATCATTCTTTTCTAAATTATCCTCCAGATTTTCTAAGCGGTAAGTGTCTGTCAAATTAGATAATAACGTAGTTTCTGTAGTGTTTTAGACAACCTCTCATACTTCCTGAAGTTAAAACAGTTACACCTCAGCAGCAATAATTCGGTAATGTGTTCTTCATTATATCATATATATGTAAACCAAATTATGTTTATTGTTCATGTTATATGTATTGATTTTCACTGTACATGTTGAGTACTGTGGGCCTCATTGCTGTATTTCATAACACCAATGACTGTATGCTTAAGTTCTTTCCAAAGATCATCTTAAGCATGTAATAATCTCATGATTGAAACTGAAATCAGTCTGATATGTTATTTTCTTTGAGTGAACAATGAAAGGGAAGGAGATACTCTTCAAAGTGTTTGCATGGCTAAAGTTTAGGTATTGAGTGAAAATTCGCAAGTAAATAGAAGAATTTTCTGAAATGTCACTGCACAATTAATCCGATTTAGTTTCTGTTTGTTGAACTGTAATAACATTGTAATTTACGATGTATGGTTAAAACTGTTGGTCCTTTTTGTAGAGCGTACATTCCAGTCATTTTGTTGTAACAATGAAAAAACAAAGACAGACAGATACATAGGTCAATGGTAGTTTGTTGAGGGCATTCAGAAAAGTATTTGTTCTTAAGTAACATGAAAGGAAATGAATTTGGGGACAACTGAATCTTCAAGCGGTTGTTTGCATGCAATTTATGTTGTAATAATTAGAGATGAATGTTAGGAATTAAGGATTGCCACTCCAGTGCTGCTGAAACAACAGAGAATTAGTGCATGTGATTATACCACAAGTCATAACTGCTCCTTTCACATATGATATGTGAAAGTTACTGCTGTTACAATGGAAATCATAACAAGGTTTCCTTCTCGTTTTTCATAAATAGAATGACCACGAATTATAAGCATTGGTACCACTTGGTGGAAGGCTATTTGAGGATTGTCCTAAATATAAAACTGAAGGTGAAAAATATTTCCTTTCTGTATTACCAGTTGTAGGATGTGAGTAGTGTTAACAAAGTCGGCCCATATTATTTCTGTAACTACATACGAAAGTAGTTTTGCAATAATTGAATGCTTATAAATTAACAGTACCCATTTGATAAAAAGCATTTATTACGGCTGCAGCATGTATCTTGTTTGAAGACAATGTTTAATTTTAGCCTACATTCAAGAGTCTCGCCTGGAAATAAGATCGTTTGTTCTAATACAAATGTTCAGAATGTTGTCATTTTTATGTGGAAATTAATTCTTTGACATCCATTGAGAAGTAGCCCTTCAGAATAGCATGTTGTTAGAATACTTGTATATGACGAACTTAAACTCTATGTATTAAAGAAGTTGATAGTTTCAATGTAAAGATGCCCATAGTTGATGACGAATCAGGTGTTCTGGTGTATGTGTGTTTCAAAGATGAAATAGTAATGGGCTTTTTCACTTTGTCTGTTTTGATACCTTGAGATATAAAAATACTTTACAGTTAAGAAGTTGAGACATAGAATTTATGCTGTTGTATGGCAGCTCTACATTGCAATGTTTCCTGGCAGGAATTTGTTAGTGTATATTTAATTAGGTGTCTAGTGTTCATTGGGAAGCAGAGAGAGCTATTTTCTTATGAACATAGGCTTACCAAGTGTAGTTTGTCATAGTTCAGGTTTTATTTACACATTGATACATAAAAACTTGGAGCTATTTCTGCACTAGCTGCTAAACGTTAACACTCTCCCTCCCTCCTCCCGCTTGGTGTGTATATGTGTGTGTGTGTGTGTGTGTGTGTGTGTGTGTGTGTGTGTGTGTTTGTAACAAAATAAGAACCTTGGTTCGGGGGGGGGGGGAGGATTGTAGTCTACCCAATTTAGGGAATTTGATATTGGGACAGGTGGTGGAATATCCAAATGTGATGGGATGTGAAGCAGCCATTGAAGTTGAGCATGTTGTGTTCAGCAGCAGGCTCTACCACTGGGTGACCAAATTTGCCGTTGGCCATAATTGGATGGTAGCAATTCATTTGCGTGTACAGCTGTGAAAGTTATATCCAGTTATATGCAATACTTTGCACAGTATAGATAAATTCTTAGTAAGACTGTCACTAAGAGTCATACCCCCAAATCTGTTCCACAAATAGATCTCCCACACCTCTTCCACGTATGCCTTAATTTCCCAAACAACTCCTCTAACCAACTGCAGAGGAACAACTCTGGCCACCCAATTATTACTCAGTACCAATCCAGACTGGAACAGATTAACCACATCCTTTATCAGGGCTTCATCTATCTTTCACCTTGTTGTAATGTGAATAATGTGCTGCCCAAAATTCTTTTCAACTCTTCCAATGTAGAGCTCAGATGCTCACTGAAACTAAGAAAACTCATGTTTCATCCTTATGTTACACTTACAGCCAACTACTGCAGAAGACCCACATGAAAGAACTGTCCTCTTGTAACACACATCACAACTCCCCTGGTAGCAACATAATTCCTTCTATTTAATTTTGAGTTTTTATGTAAGGTTTTCATCTTTTTTGTGACATATTCTTTATTGTTAGTTAGGTGCTCACTCAACCAGTTGTATCAGTAAATGTCTTCTGATGCATGTTGCACAGAGAGGCACTCTCATTTTCTTACAGCAATTTTAACTCGGTAAGGAGTGAGTCACAAAACACACTGGTGAGAAGTATATTAATTAATATCCTTTTCACTTACATTACATTTAAATTATTAGAAGGATCATGGAAGTTAGCATATCCAACAAAACAGCGAACAAAGATTTTCTGTCAATCACATTGAATATTAAGACACTCTTAACTATTCAACCTATTCTATTCCAGTCCTGTCAGTGATAATTTATCCCATCAGAGGGCAATCTGTGAAAACACTCGCATCGTAACTCTGATACTACTTTTGCCCAGCCTTATTATATGGACAGTGACCATTAATCATCACGCAAATGAATTGAGGAGTCTAGTGAGAGAGGGAGCTGTGCCACAAAAATGAAATATTGAGCCTTGTCCATTTTCATTATTCTATTACCATATAGTGTCAATCCTGGGAGCTGGAACAAAGTGGCATAGTTCCTGCTCTTTGTACAGCATTGTTCAATCTTCTTGAATGCAGCCTTATAGTCATTTTGAGAGAGAGGAGGAGCTATGACACTTACTGATTTCTGCTATGTGAATTGCAGACATCCTGTCATAAGAGTTGCAGATTTATCATTTGTAGGGGAAGAACATATTGTTCCAAAATGTAATTGTTCCTTCTATATATCAGTCCTCTTATATGTATTAAACATAATTTGCATTTTGTCCCTACATTACAGTAAACATGTTGGGTCTTTCTTCTATGTAAGTAAGTTGTTGTGCTACTAGTAATCCTGTTTTACAACAATGAGAGAAAGTGGATCCATGTGCATCAGAGAATGTTGAAAGTGGTGGTAAAATTGCAGAAATAACCCTGATAAATGGAAGAGAGTAGATGTAAAGAGGAAAAAGAACAGTGGGAACTAGTATGTGAGTTATATAACCAGTAAGAAAGTAGCAGCAAAACAATGAGGACCTGGATGTGACTGCAAAAACAAATCAGAGGGATCTGTGGGTTTTACAAGCTTCTGGACTACAATGTTCAGGAAATATATCTCAGCGATATTATTATTGCAGTCATGTCTATGCTAGAAACTGTAATGATGTAGGAGTGAGCAGAAGAGAGAACTCATTTGTTTCACGTAACATCAGCGACTGGGACAAAGATTAGAGTATGTTTTAAAGCTTTTTGTGATATATTTGCAGTGTCACAGAAAAATGTCAATGGCTAGAGGTGACAGGAATGTGCGGGTTGGTGAAGATGTAGTTAGCAATGAAAATGCCATTGAACTTAATACATCACATCACGGAAATAGATAGATGGGCAATGTTAAGCACAAAAGAGTGAAGTCTCGTTGGATGCTGTTAGACCACATTAAAAAGTTTCCGGAGTACAGAAGCTCTTACTAGCAAAAAGACAATACACATAAGTTGTAAGTGTGAAGTCCATATCTGAAATGCTCTACATCTATGAAAGAAAATTTTAAGAACCAGGAGTTCTACCTGTAAAATGTGGAGCATATGCCAAAGTTTTCAATGCAGATCAGCTTTAAGCATAGGCTTATTCCAGTAATGACAGTGACCAGAGGCATTGTTCTACCTAAGGCAGATGTTGGTATACAACCTTCGCTTCCACATCTGCAACTCTTAATTCGGGTATTACGTTTATGTGACCAGAAGATATTGTCTCACAGGGTTCATCAGAAATTGAATCGTGTATCATGAAACATCTTAGTGATCCCTCAAATGTTCATTATAAAAGAAGGTTGATTCTTTCCTCAGACTCGTGCAGTGGACAAAACAAGCAATACAGTGTTTAATGTGTACTATTCTCTCCTTGTCAGAGGAACCTATGACTTGATTCAGTATTATGTCTTTTTTCTTGGACATACCTGTTTACCCAGTGACAGAGATTTTCACACAATAGAAAAGAAAATCCAAAAAAGAAGAAGATAACATTTACACTCCTGACCAGTGGTACGACGTTGTAAAAAAATGCCGAAGTCGAAAACCCATTTACAGTCATTCCAATGACCACAGATGATTTCAGGGTTTTCAGTGTTGAGCACCAAAATAAATAAAATAAATAAACTTAATAAATAAATAAATAAACTTTTTATATAAAATTCTCTGTAAAATGCCCATACAGCACATCCCAAGAGGCTGTAGACAGAACTTTATACCAGGATTCCCTGAGCGAAGTATGAAAGATGGTACTCAGAACACCCTTTCAGTGATGAGAAAATCGCTTGTGGCACAACTCTTATAACAGCAATAAGTGAAACTAGGCAAAAGAAATGGATTGAAAGCTTGGAGAAAATGGACATGTCACATAGCAGCAAAATGGCATGGAAATTGATAGGATAGCTCAATGGGGACCCAAAAGAAAGCAAAGATAGGGCTACAGTAACACCTAATTAAATTGTGCATATGCTACTACTGAAAGGCAAGCCCAACAAAAAATGTGAGAAATGCCAGTTACAACGTGATATGACCGAATGTCAAAAATTGGGTGCTAACCACTGCTGAAACATTTAAAATCCCCTAACTCTGGAAGTAGTCTAATGTAATAGCACTCATAAAACCAGGAAAAGAGCCTGACTCACCAAGCAACTATTGACCCATATGCATTCTGTACCACCACCTCAAAATGTGTGAAAGGCTGAAATTGAATCAGTAGCATTATTGATTCAAAGTTAATCCTGCAGCAAACTGGTTTAAGACCAGGTAAATCACGTACTGGCGTGATCTTGGCACTCGCAGAGCATACAGATGAGAGAGATGAAAATAAATTGAGAACGAGCGTGGCTCTGCACAATCTAAGTGCCATCTATGATACAGTAAACCAGCGGAAACTATTACTCAGAATCTGTGATACTACTAGGGACTGTCAACTAAAAAATGTATAGAATCCTTGCTGCAGAACCGACAATTCTACATTGCCGTGGAATGAGGGAAGAAGTCATTGGAGAAAGCAGAAAAAACACCCTTGCTCAGGTAAGTGTTCTGGCTCCCGTCCTGTTCAATATATATACAAACGACCAGCCCATTCCCAGAGATAAGAGATATTTTCTCTGTGCTGATGATATGCGTATCACAGCACAAGGAAAAACCTTTGAGGAAGTGGAAGTAATGTAGGAAAATACCCTGGAAGCTGTTTCAACATACATTGGTGTCAGAAATGAAAGCAATTTTGCAAGGTAGCATGTATTTTGCCATAAAATAGTATAAACAGGTGATAGTAAAGTAGAAACAGTGTAAATAATACACAAAATAAACAACTGCAGTGTGCATAATTGTAGACAAAAATGTTTTTAGATTTTTTCAACTTTACAGATGTCCACACACATTCCAACAACTGGTTAATGTACTCAGTATGGCATGTGACCACCTCTGGCAACAATACATACCTGACAATAATGCGGCATGCTGTGAATGGTGTCATTAGTCTCATGTTGAGGCAATAATGCCCATTCTTCTCGCAGAGGTGCTCACAGTCTTGGAGAGCAATTGGTGGATGCTGATGTGATGCAAGCCATCTCCCTTGTGCACCCCAGACATGCTCAAAGGGATTCAAATTGGGAGAGCGAGCAAGCTGTACCTTGCGTGCAATATCTTCCATTTCCAAGTAAACATCAACCAGCTGTGCTCTACAAAATCGAGCCTTATCATTCATCAATACAAAGTCCGGACCCACAGCACCTCGCAGCTACCGCAAATAAGGTTCCAAGACCTCATCACGATATCTGAAAGCAGTTAAACCTTGCTGATTCACCCATACAATTTCTTGAAGAGGTGTTCGGGTGATAAACGTAATCCTTGCCTACACCATTATGGTTCCTCCTCAATTTGGGTCTCTTTCCACAGTGTTTGGGTCCCGAAACCATGTTCCCTCCAGATGTGAATCCATTGAGAGTTGTTCTCGACTAAATTGGAACTCATCTGTCAAAACAACATTGGGACACTGTTCAACCGTCCAGGTGGCATATTGATGACTCCACTGTAGGTGTTGCCTTCTGTGAAGACACATCAGAGGTAGACATGCAGCAGGTCTCCAACAATAAAGGCCACTCTGTGGAATCCTTCTGCATACCGTTTGCCTTGATACAACACAGCCTGTGGATGCTGTGACCTCACATCCCAGTTGCCATGTGGTACTAATTCGGTACTGCCGTGCCCTTACAGTCGAATAACGGGACACTTTTCTGAAATCACACTTGGTCAGCCCTGCCCTGGTCTTTGAAATACAGTTTCGGTTTCTGTACACTGTTGCTACTTCTGAGAAACAACAGAGCGATTCATACTAAGCTATCAGGCAACATCAGTTTGCAACTGTCCTGCTTCCTTTCTTTCTCTGGCCCCTCACCGCAGAGGGTCTGGTAGGCATCATTTATATGCCATACTGCACCATCTGTGACTGTGTACCAGGCTATTGTAGATGTGGGGTTAACCAGCAAACATACCTCGTTTCATTAGGTGTCCTGATGTCATTGTGGCATGGTTATCCCTTGACCAGAATGCCATCTTCCATGCAGAACATGATCATATGGTCATCTGGTTGACAGTTTGTATGATTATATCCTGAATTAGACACAGGACAGGAATTTGCGGTTTGTTAGTTTAATTTTGGATGCCAGTGTATTACAGTGACCGCTCTCTCAATCCAAATCCCTCCAAAATGAAAGTTTTCACTTTTCGCCTGAACACACACCTAGCAAATTGAACGTTACACATTAATTGGAATGGGTCTATCCTTGAGCGCACAGACCGGCTTAGAGTGACGCTTCACAGGTCCCTCACATAGAAACATCGCTTTGAAGAAACCCGAACTAAGGTAGCTGCAGGGGACAATATCCTTAAAAAGCTAACTGGCAGTAAGTGGGGCACTACACCTACTGTGCTTAGAATCACTACTTTAGCACTTTGCTTTTCTGCTGCTGAATATGCATGCCATGGATGATCTAGATTGGAGCATGCAAAGAAGATCAATACAAGCCTTAACAAAACCTGTAGGCTTGTCACAAGACTCTTAAAGCCCACTCCACTGGAAAAACTCTTCCAAGCATCAGGTTGCAGCAGTCTCAAGTCTCATAGGGTAGCTCATGAACATAACGAGCAGTTCAAGAAGACATTTGATGAGCACCATCCACAATTTGCTAGCCTTTATGGATTAAAAAGACTAAAATTAAGGTATTGGTTCCTCAATTACACTTTAGAAGAACCCCGTCAGCTACCCTGTTCAGAACGTCCACGAAGTGGTGCCAAATTAAGCTATAGGTCATGGAAAATACTAAACCATATCATAACTGGTGTAGCCCATGTAAAAATCAATCTGATAAAATGGAGCCCATTACAACCCAACAGTGATAAGTGTGACAGTAGAGAAGTATAAAACTTGGAACATCTTCTAACACGCCAAAATAGTCCTGCATGTTGCTCCTTACGTGACCTGTGGCTAAGCAGACATGAAGTCTTTGATGTAGCCTATTTTGGTCTAAAAAAATTGACTGCTCCAGACACGAATAAGTAGAGTAGGTAGGAAAATAAGTGCTGTGAAATTTGATAAACAACCAGGCTTGCTCTTCTTCAAGCTTCTATTCTGATATGGAAGAGTGGTATGGACTGATACTCTTCATGAAGATGCCAGTTGTCACTCCAAAATCCTTGGCTGATTATTCTTACATGATTCAACTTCTTGAGGAAGTACCACTACTCTGCCTATGCAGTAGATGCATATCAGTCCTGAAGCTAAAAGATCTCGTGATACTAATGCTGCCACAGATACCTTCAATTTTTCATGATATTTACCAAAATCTGAAGTCCCCAGAAACATAGGACAGGGAAGATACTCCAGAAGAGAAATGAAGTTCTTTGTAGTTGATATGTATGCCAGATAACAAGACTTAGACTTGTGAAATAGTATTTCAACCAGGATAAAACTATTTAATATGTGTTTTTTTTTAATTGTTGTATTAATTATAGCATCCAAGGTCATATTCAGTGCTGTTTACATTAAAATTGATATTTTTCCTTTTACATAATTTACATAACAATAAGAAGAAAGAAGTTATCCCTTTATTGTACACTGCTTTAGAAAACCCAAATTATTTTAATTTCTTCTCATAGTGGCATAGCTCCCTCTCATTAGACCCCTCAGTTGTCCTCACCAAACTGTAGCAAAGAACAGATTTGGGTAGCATTGCACCTACTCAACTTCAGTCTCTATATCACAATACATGACATATGACATTAGGATTCCCCCCTCCCCTCTCGTCACCACCAGCTCTCTACCCATGCTACTTCACTTTAATGTCATTCTTTTGTTGTATAACGTACATCTATACTTTTCTATCTCCCCACCCCCTTTTCTTTCAGAGCTAAGAATGCTATTGGTTTATGTGCCGCAGGTAGTGCTCTCAGCTCACACTAGGATGTGCTCCATAATGCCATATGCCTATCAGGCTGTTTCCTTCCTTAGCTGCTATCACTCCCTCCCATGTGTTACTTACTTCCCCTTGTTCTTTATACCCACTGCGTCTAAGACAGCCCTATCTCAGTCAGGCTACCGTGCCCAGGACATTGTAGCCATTGTGCTTGCATACCAATTTATTAATTCTAAGGAAGGTATAGTCTGAGTTTAATCTTATTTGAATACCTGCCAGTCGCTCAACATTTTGGCTGCATGGTGAGTAGGTAAAGAAATGGAGAGCAGTATAAATCAACGAGGTATCTTTACTCATTTCATTGTTTAAAACGGCAGATTGTTGATTTTGCCTCGAAGTGCGCTCAGCATGGATAGGGAATCGCGCTTGACTTACATGGTTGCATACATATTGCCTCTGAGCTGATTGGAACTGCAGCACTATGAAATTCCCAAATAACTATAACGTACTTCTGTTATAAGTCAGTTAATGGTGTCAGAAATTCTGAAATAATCAGTACCTTCTGGTACAACTGTAGTTGACATTTGCTGCTGCTATACATTGGAATAAATAGATGAAGATGTCTTCGTGGGTGCGTTAGTTGGAATGTATCAGCCGAGGTGTTTCTTTTTCAGTTGTCATAATATACGTTTTGTTCCTGGGGACATATTTAGTGAATGCACAGTGTGTATTGAAGGTAATGGAGAAGTTTATTTAGCATTTTATCATTTACTCATTGATAAATTACAATTGTTATGTAATGTGTGATGTGCAGTATTTGCCAGTTTTTGAGTCTCTGGGAATTGATGGTGAACTGTAATGTGCTACAACATTTAGAGTCCAAGGAATGTGACAAGTCATGTCTGTCCTTTATGTACTATCATACAGACATGCAACCACAGTTTTTCAGATAGAAGAGTCTGGAGTCATGTTGAGCAAATGAATAATGCTGCTGCTACTCTCCTCCATTGTGCTGTGGTCAGTAAACACAGTGCAATGGGCCCACATTGTCGTGTTTAAGTTTTATTGAACCTTTTTTTGTCTCTACTTCATATTCCCCTATATCACCATCTTACTCTTCATTACGTATGTATTTTTCAATCACTAATTGTAGAAAACTGTAACTGGAAGAATGTTTTCCATAAAGCATCTTATTAGCAACTTCCATAACATTTGCCATGTTTTTTATTTTGATGATGATAAATGCTAGCTTTCAGTTTCCATGTCTTCTGCTTTAAAAATTACATTCCTTATTTGAGATTTATGTTTGTGTACTCTTTAGTCCTGTAAGGAATATCCTCTCTTCTGCAGTAAAGAAGGATGAACATCCCTTAACAAAACAAATCTGTTTTCAATAAAGTTCTTCTAAGTGAGTTACAGATTAACGTGATAACATTATTTCAAGCACTCAAGTTGATAAAAGCTGCCTACAATACCAGCCGAAACATATATTGCTCTGTCATACATGACACCATCACACACACTCAGCCCATGCCCTTAAAATACAAATCTCATTGAAAATTTCACATACATTATATTGCATAATTATCGGATAAGTGAAATACTGCATGTATTTTCTCCGGTACAATTTCCATATTTATGATTAAATTAATTGGATTTCCGTTTGACTGCCTTTTGCATTGTATTTAGCTGCAGTTACATGCTGCTGCAGTAATCTACTGTGGCAGTGATGATCAGTTGAAAGTTCATCACACATAGGGAGTATTGGTGTATTGCCTCTGCTATAGAGTCACTGTCTGTGAACATACTGAAAAGTACAGAGCTGTGTATTTTACAACTTATAATCACTAAATATTTTGCATCATAAAAGGAAACTTAACAACCAGTTGGGTGATGGTTCTGTTTCATAATACAACATTTTTTTTAAATTTGCAATCCGTGTTGGAAGAGCTGGTCTCAATCTTATTAATACATCCATCATATATAATTTACAATCGAAAATGACCAATTTCGCTTTACAGTATTCATGAGCCATATATTCGATTTATTTTGAAATCGCAAGGGCAGGATGAAATTGAAGCATACAAATAGTGTGGCATGTTCATATTTGATTGGTGGTGTCAAGCACCATATACAGCATAAGAAATGTTGTTTTGGTTTTAAAGAAGATATTTTCAGTTATTCCAAAAGAGGGCCTCAACCAACATGGATGTATAAAACCAGCTTACAGCGTCTAAAATTGCTTTCATTCATATTAGATATAATTTCATAAATACATAATATATAAATTATTAATAAATTAAAATGTTTAAGTTTTCTTATATTTTTTTCCTTGTTTGCGTGTGTGTCTCATCTTCCTGTAATTATTTTTCATTTAACATTATGTAAAACTCATGACGCAATTTTTGTGCTAACTATGAAGTTTTGTATAACTTTCAAAAATACATCATTTCCTTTTGGCTCTAACTTTTCACAAGGTTTGTTTTGCATATGTATTTGTCTGTTAATCTCTCTCGACAACTGCACTTAGTACTATAATTATATCAATCATATCGATCACAACTGAAATTATATTTAAATTTTTAGTTTTTTTCTTTCTTCTACCACTACTCGCATCTTCTTGTCTGTTAGGGCAAATGTGCTAAATTGAGTGCAAGAGGTTTCCTATTTAATACTATAAAAGTTTATCTGTAATTTAGCCAGAAGATAAAGGTATGAATTTTTAACACTGACAGGCAGTTTTTCTTTCTGCTTGTTATTCTTAGGACCTAAAATTAAGAGGGGAGTTGGCGTCACAGAAGCAGTGAACCTTGCTGAGAAAAACTGATGCATATGCGTGGCTCTTGGAGTCACATTACGCATCCTCAGAGCTCTGCATTTGATTTGGTACAGATCATTCAGTATGTGAGGCTCACGTGTGGGGTGCTATCAAGCTTTAGGTCTTTATGAGACCAAAGACCAGACTGTAGACAGCTATTTGCTTCACATGTATTTTGAACAGGAATTGTTACTATCCAATAAATTATTAATTTAACTTTCGCATGAAATCTGCAACATTTTTTTATTGTTGCAGGTATAGTTTATTTTGATAGATAATCAATTTTATGATTATCTAATTGTATTGTAAATAGAAGTACACAGGAAATAGGTCTAGTCTACCTTAAATATTACTGTAATTTCTTATTCCATTTGAGAGACTGTTTTGTAAAGGGTAGCTGTAAACTAGTGTGTGCCATATTATAACACAAGAAGTCAATCAGAAATTTACTCCAAACATGAGCAATATTATTGCCTTAAAGTATTCATACTTACCTCAGCTGCACAATTACATTAATGTGTTAATGTACTTGGTGTACGTGATTCTGGGTTTCATATATTAGTTATCCACACACAACTGTTAGTGCAAGACTTAATGCAGTTCCAGGGTTGAAACGTTGCTTCAGAAGACTGTTTATATGACTCTTCAGCTGCATGCCTATATAAATAAATATGCATTTCATTTGGGGGAACAAATACTTACGAATGAATGTTACCCTATGCTGTCTACCAAGCAACTTAGATTCGCAATGATAATCTAAACATGCTGCCTTTTATTTTGTTTAGTTCCTTTAAGTTTTTACATAGGTATAGAAATTGAGTGAATGGCTCAACTTAGTCAGCTTCTTAAATTCCCAGGTTTTCTGTTGTTTATGCAGTTTTGTATTGAGTGACTAATCACAGTGTATTTATGTAAACATAGATGCCTTTTGAGCCCTATACATCTCACAATATTTCATATGTAGCATTCTTTCTTCAGTAACTACAATACAGTGTCAGGGTAACAGTTTATTTTCGTCCTTTATGCGTGTGCTAAATAATGCTGTTTAGTAGTAACTAAATCAGTATTGTCAGTGCATTTAAACAAAAGACATGACCAGCATTATGCAATCATAATCTGTATCTCTTGAAAATATTATTGTTAATACTCAGAACAATAGTCCATAAACATTTTCAGGTTTAAAACCACAAAGTCGATATTTATTTCAAATGATATTAAGAATCCAGGACGTGGTGCCTGGCTTAATCTTGCCATTACTGCAGTTTGATCATATTTGACAATTTTTCAAAATTCACAGTGTCTTTTTACTGCAAAACATTCCTTTAATAGTTGTGCATGCTGAGTTAGTAATGAGTACTTAAGCAGTGCCTTTAGAAAATTTGTCAACACTTGTATTTGCAGTAATTTCATTTCAGTAGCAATTTTTGATGCAGGCTTCTTCTCAGATGCCTTAGTTAAATATGACTCTTTTTGTAAATTACTACTAAATCTTGAATTGTTACCAGTAACACATGGTACATTGTTAACAATAATTCTCACTTTTTTATATTAAATTCAGTGTTCTGTTTTCTGTTAGTTGCGCTTTCTAGATATGGAAAGTGTTTTATGTAAAGGACAACTTTTCTGCAAATAAATAGACATTGTTAATGCTGGTAACAGTACTTCATATTAAAGTGAAAAAAGTGCTTGTGCATTGCATTTACTTGCTTACTGAATGAATTTTCTTAAAGATCTTTTATGTATACTACACATAATTTTGGTTTCAGCTCAAACTGTTGATAAGCTCTCAAATTGTATGTTATAAAATTAAATCGCATCACACAGAAGAATATATTATTTGAGGTACTCATTTATTTGATTTTAATTTGCATAAATATTGGTCAGAAATCCCTTTTGTGCAACTGTATGTTTATTTTGTGTGTGTACAATTTAATATATATATTATATAGTTAATATATATATTATATATATAAATGCATCTTGTTGAAAGTTTTAAATTTTGAATAAAATTCTTTAATACATTTCTACTATATGATCATTTTTTGTTTTTTGCCTTAAATATTTACAAGAGCATTAAATATTAGTAGTAGTAGTACACATTTTTTATTACTGCTTTATACAAACACAACATCCAAAGCAACCAAGAAACACAGTGAAGTATTGTCAGAAAAAATTAGTCTCTCTTAAGGAAGTGTTTTTCGCAACAAATTTTATTTTGTTATTACAATATTTGAATAAACATTTTAGACTTGGCTTACCCATTTTTAGCAGTTTTGCAGAAATGTAAATTTGATAGGTGTAAGTATTTTAGTGTCTTTTTGTGTGTTGTGTACCTTTTTTCTCTTCGACAAAAGAAGAAGAAAAATCCAGTTTATATTTCTGAGATCCAGATCATTGGCTTAACACTTACCAAAATGGAAATTGAAGTTGTTTGAATCAGCATTTACTCTGTTGTTTCTGTTTTTATTGTGTACTTAACCTAGAAACTCTTCATAATTCGCTTTCAAAGAACACAGTATTGTTGAGTTGTAGAGAATAGGTTTCTAAAACCATTAGTTTGAAGATAAAAATTAGATTGAAATTTCATGATAGATTAAAACTGTGCCATATTAAGTCAAACTTCAGGCAGCACTATTATCAACAGATTAGATATTTAGATGTTTAGATTAATTATTCATTCCATAGACCCATAAAAGAGGGAATCCTCCTTGGTGTGGAACATGTCAGATTAACACATTACGATAATGTAATTAGAAAAACTTGAGTTTCATTAATTTTAATGATTTTCGGTCAATAAACAGTAAAATTATGTACATGAATTAAATTTAAACTTCTAATATTAGAGGTATCCCAAGAGACCTTCATTGTCACAGTACAATCTTCACAGTGTCAGTACCTTTCCTCTGCTTTCAAAATTATATAAAGGTTTTCCTGCAAGCACTACATGGAGAAAGTATATAAGGCACTGAGAACTATAAGGGTCCAAAGCCCGGAGACAAAAGTTTTGGGAAAAATGAGTGTTTATTAAAATAAAATTTGGGTACATACCACCAGTCCCATAGGTTTGACAGTTTTTACGAGTGTGGACCTACAGCACAGATAAAGCTAGTTCCCCACAAGATCATCATATGTTAGGAGCATGCATAAAAACTACAGTCTCAAAATTGATGGTGTGCTTTTGGTTCAGAGTATCTCATATGATAGCAAATGTCGTAAGGTATGGCTGTAATTTGGTTGCTGTGAGATGTACTTTGTACTGGACCATGAGGTGTGTGCAGGTAGCTCATATGGTAGCAACTTTGTTTATGAAGTGATATGTCTCAGTTTAAGCACTGATCTTTCACACACTGTTATTGGATTGTAAAGGATCATTCATGGATTAGTATCATGTATATATTTGGAATACACAACAAACTGTGTGTTTTATTAGAAATGTAACTCAAACATGCACACCACAAAATTTACTTTGTGTGTATTTCTGCAGTCGAATTTTTCCTTTTTTCTGAGTTACGTATGCAGGGTAGACCTGAACTGGTTGAAGTGCTCCAAAAAGTTTTAGCTATTTCTCATAGTAGATATATAACAAAGAATTATTTCACTGTTGCACATTTTATCCATATGTTTATCTAGAACATAAATAGATGTGTACAGTGTTTTTGTCACAGTAGATCAGAGTATATAATTTAAGCCAAAGTAGTAGCATGCTATATGATATTACATTATTATATAATTTCACAGTAGTGATGATATCTACTTAAAATACATAAAGAAAGTTGGAGGACAGGTACACTCATGATCAGCTATTAAACTAAAATGAACTTTCGTTTGTTGTAAGGATATGGACAAGTAGATGTCAATAATGAGAGTTCAGAATTCTTTTTGTGTTGAGCCCAAGAATTCTTTTTGTGTTGAGCTCAAATATCAGGAGATGTCGCTTTCCATGTGTTGGTGCCACTGTAGAATGCTACATTTCGAAGGCTGCATATGAAAAGTGTGAAATTCGTAGCTCATTACTGCTCCTGGCTTTAAAAGAAATAGGTTTTGGATTAGCAGCACTCAGTTTTGTTCCATATGTATAGTGGCTTTACCTTTTTCTATTTATTTCTGTTTGCCTTTTTCTGAAACATACTATGAAGAATTATTGTAGTCGGTGCTAGCTTGAATGTGAAGGCAAGGATTAAGATAATGTGGGAATTAAGTTAATTCAGCAAAGACCATATGTGAATCCTGTAAAGTGAAATTTGAAAACGTAAGTTAACATTTTTGTCAAATGTATAGTTTAATGTTTGTAGTAGCCCCAAAATTAGTTGTGTTTTAGTAGGTAACCACCACCAAAGATTTATTTGTAAGGTTGCTTTTACTGAAGTGACAAGGAGAACCAAGAAAATTAATGAGGTCCATATCTATGTAGTCTGTACATTTGATACAGATTTCTTGAGTATTGAAGCATTGCTTGAATATGGTTTGCTGAATGTTGGTTCTTCACCAAAATTATCGTACCATGCTCAGAAGAATTATTGACACATATTGAGTCATCAGCATCTGAAGATGATTCATTCCATGCTGTTAGAAAGCAAGGGGTGCATTTGAAAAGACGGCATACCAAGAAGAGTGCACCATAATAACAGATTTTTTTGTTTGTGGCATCATGCCCTTGTTGTTCTAGTTTGAGTGACTTTTAATTGACTTTGCCACCTTCCAGAACTGTCTACTAGTGGTATTTTACCCTCCAGCGTCCAAAAGGAAAAGTGTCATAGATTCAGGATACTGTAGGTTTCATAATTATTTGTTGAGAATTTTCAGTCAACTGTACCATTAACCAACTTTACTATGGTGAGTACAACCAAGTTACACTACAGCTATCATTATTGTAGAGACAAAGAAAAACATTAATTTTTCTGTCAATGTGACCAATTAATTCTCATAGAATAAGGACGTGGTGTAGGCAAATTATGTTAATCCTTCATTAGTATCTGCACTAAAGTTGAAACTGTGTGCTAGAGGAACAGTTGTGCTTTAGTTATAGGCCTCAACTATTGGATTTGTAACAAATTAATAGTAGATCCATATGGCGCACAAATGGCTGGTAAAATATTATTGTAACTACATTTTGTGGTTGTGATGAACTCTCCCTTGGGAGCCATGGGGATAATAACTGTGTTTTCCAACACTATTTTGTGTTAGATGCCTGTGACAAATTATTGCAGTAATCTAAATGAGCTAACAGGAGAATTTCGTGTGTTATTGTTACAAAAAGAAAAAGACACCTGTTTATATCTGCAGATTGTCTTCTTGCGTTCTGTAACAAGGTCCAAGTTCCATTAGGTAAATTAAATCGGAAAGTGTTTCAGCATATGTTTTAGAGGATATGTGCAACATATTACTGTTGTTAAGTTTGTATATCAGTTAACACTCTGTCATCAATGGCACAATTTTGTTTTGCATACCACATGAAATACATCAGTTTGTCAGAGTACAGCAACCATTAGATAACCTTATTTTATGAAAATGGTTCTGAAATATAATGCTACTTATCACACCTAGTGCTACCATGTATTCAGAAAGTTACATTATGTATCAGTATAAAAAGTAATAATATAATGAATGTTTGAAAAGCCTAATAATTAACATGGTGCTTCAGTGTGACAGCAGGTAGGTCACCATTTATATAATAAGTGGAACACGTATAACAGATCCTACAGGAAAAAAAATTAGAGTAAATCTTCATAGTTATCTTTTCTTAAAGTAATGTAAATGTGGGTGAAGCAAAATTTCATCATATGATGCAAAACTCCCTTAATCCCTTGTCAGGCAGTTCAGTTTGATGTTAAATGCTGATACTTAAGAAATCTTGTGTGTGTGTGTGTGTGTGTGTGTGTGTGTGTGTGTGTGTGTGTGTGTGTGTGGGGGGTGGGGGAGGGATACATATAAAAACCATACACAACAATTACAATGATACATTTTAATACTTATCCACCCACCCTTCTCAGAATTATATTGGAAAATAAAACTGTAGTATGCAAAAAAAAAAAAAAAGTAGTAGTTTAAATGTGTGGCTTTTGTTGGGACAGTTTGTATGGTAACTCTGTAAGGTGATATTGTTCACTTTCATATTGCATAAACCTTTGTGTTATTAATATGATAATGATTAGTGCACTGCATTTTGTGTCAGTAACATTTGACTTGGTGTCTAGGAATGGTTCAAAGAATTTCTTAAATGATAATATTAGTAAAGCTGACAAGAATCATACCTACATCACATAGACATGGGAGCAGATTTCAGTTAATGTAAATAGAGAGAGAGACCGCATTTAGGACAATATTAAAATGGATATGCGATCTTTACCTGTTGAAATTTAATGTCGGCTCAAAGAAAATAAGTCGGGAAGGGCTGAACATCGTGTTTTGTGATTCAGTATCTTAACTTTATTTTCGCTGTATTTTATTTTATTTTGTAGATTAATTGTTTTATCCTGCTCCAAAAACTGATAATTACTTCTTGACACTGATTCATTACATTCTTATAGTAGAAAAAAGTTTGTTCAAGGTTGCTAAATTTGGAACATGTAACTTAAATTCCATGGTGTGTTTCACCTTTCAGTACTTGAAGACATTTAAAATGTAATGTTTTTCTTATGTTTGTACAATTTGTCCTTGCTTCAAAATCAGTGAGTACATGTACATGAATTCAGTAGCATATGAGATAGCAGTTTTTTCAGTGGTGATGTTTGCAGGCAATTGTTTCTTAGTGTTCAGTTATGAACCACACACTGTGTTTATCAAGACCATTTCTCTCTCTCTCTCTCTCTCTCTCTCTCTCTCTCTCTCTCTCTCTCTCTCTCTCTGTGTGTGTGTGTGTGTGTGTGTGTGTGTGTGTGTGTGTGTGTGTGTCCTTGTTGACTCCTGAAAATATCTCTGCATTCTGGAGTTCTGTTTGAAGCTGAACCAATTGCTGATGTTTGTTCATGCCCTGAGAAAAGTTTGCATTTGTAGTTGTGCATTTTTGTTGTGGATCTTGATCATGTTTTCTGAGATTAAAACAATTGTTTAAAATATCAGGATTGGAAAGGGCAGTGTCAGCTAATAAATACTGGCATATCAGTCATTGGTCATTGGTTTGTGAAATACGCAAGTGGAGTCCTAGTGTTGCTTGATTCTTAAGTTTGCAGTTAATGTTTGTAATGTAATGTGCATTTTTTGTTTGTTGAAGTATAATGTCTTTTTGCACAGCACTTCATAATATGTGTTGTTTTGTTTTGACCCATCATTGTTTAGATTTGCTTTCTTTTTGAATTTCAGACCCATGGATACGGTCCCTAAACATGTAGTTAGGTACGTTTACCCTTTTTACGTATATTGTAGTATATTAAAGATTTATTTTAAGTGTTCCATTGTTAATTTTTTACTGATCTTCATTTAAATTGGTTTTGTTCATATCAATATGCATGCAAACACACACAAAAATTAGCTTTGTAAATAAACAGCAAAGGGAGAGATCTTGGTCACTAAAATTCCACACACGGAAGTCCTGTATAAACATGTAACTTTGGGAAATGTTTTACATGGTAAGTACTGTCAAGGAGTTTGATAGACAAAAATATGAACCAAAAAGCAGTATTTTAGAATTAAATCAATTATGTTTGATAGTTCATCATTTAACAATAAATTATTGGTTTCGGCTACTGTGTGTGTGTGTGGGGGGGGGGGGGGGAGAGGATCATTATCCTATGAAAGGAAAGTGTGATGCTATTGAACAGAGGCAGATACACATTCAGGTTTTGATGATGACTTTTGTAAACCTCAGTAAGTATGAAGTAACTGTAGGCAGTCATTTGTGTGTGTTACTTCACTTAGAAGCAAGAAAAGAAAATTTGTAAGTACAAAGACATACGTAACAGACAATGAACTACCTTCAGTTTTTAAGTTCTCCCCCCCCCCCCCCTCTCTCTCTCTCTCTCTCTCTCTCTCTCTCTCTCTGCCCCCCCCTCCTCCTACAAATTCCTAACTATTTACACCACAAAGTTTAAACAGTGACATGTTTCAGAATAATTCTCCTCTACATGTGTGAGCGCACACGTGTGCGCGCGCGGCGTGCCCCCCCCCTCCACACACACACACACACACACACACACACACCTTCTTTTAAAAAAAATTGTGTCTTGATTCTGTGGCAGCTTTAGACGCATCTTTACTACCTGTCTTGCGCCCCCCCCCCCCCCCCCCCCCTGGAAAATTGTTGATGCAGTAGCAGTCTTAACTAATCACCATTCTGAGTGCACTTTGTTGTTTTAAAGTCCAGAAACTGTTTGCAGAGTTGTGTAAGAGTAAGAAGGAAGTAGGAGATCTCTCTAAGACTGCTGTCTTTAAAAAAAAAAAAAACCCTCCCTAAGAGCATGCTCGATAAGCAAGATCATCATCTTGATGAAAAGATGTATTAGCTGTCTTTGTTGTCAGTTTTCTTGCACTGTTGAAAAAAACTTAATCCTCAAAAAAAATCATTGAATGCAAGACTCTCAGTAGTATCCTTCAGAATGCAGTGAACTAGAAGGGCATCTAAAATGTTCCCTCATTCCCACCCCCTTCCCTCATAAAAAACAAAAAGAAAGGGGGGGGGGGGGACAGAAAAACCTGCCTTAATTTTCTCCACACTGTGAATAATGTGAAATTTCTTCAGTGGTGACGAGTCACTGTATTGCCATTGTGTAAACTGCTGAACTGTTGTGCCAGTACACCCGTAACTTACATCTATCTCCTCTTCAAATGAATGAAACAAATTAGTATGCTCTGTGCTTGTAGACAGAAGAGCACTATTTTTGTTTGGAAAATGCAGACTAGCCTTAAAAGCTCCTACAAGAGCCCTGCCTGCATGTTGTGAGGTCAAACCTTTATAAGTGTGTGCACCTCGTTCTCGGAAAACATTTAGGGACACTGTAGAACTAATTTCCATATAAAGCAAAGGTACTGGTTGTCATGAAATGACATGAGTAAAACCAAACCAAAGCACATCAAAACACAAGTTTGGCTAATGTAGAAGTAGCAGTAAAGGAACATAGGAATATTGTAATGCAAATTTGGTTTTAAAATGAAGGGAATATAATGAAATGAAATAAAATAATAATAATAATAATAAGCATTGATACTGTAATGTGGTTGTATGCATGTAAGTCTAACAGATTATGTAACTTACTGATGTTTTGTTCGTAAGGTATTTACCTGTTTTGTTCATAAGGGGCTCACCTATTAAGAAACAGTTATATGTATTCCAGTCATTGGTTATTTGGTTAATACTTCTCATTTGTTGTTCACTTAGGTAAGTCACACTACATCACGATATTTCAATTCATTTAGGCAACTTTGATATGTAAATCCTGTAAAATCTTTGTAGTAACCTCATATAACAATAGTCAAAATTTTATTTTATCAAAATGAATGTGTGTGTGTGTGTGTGTGTGTGTGTGTGTGTGTGTGTGTGTGTTGTGAGAAGGCAGGACAGATGTATTAATGTGAACAAAAAATCTTTACATTATCACCTGCATTTTCTTTATAAAATAATAGTCACAGTAAAGATTAATTGTATTTAAATTTTTATCCACAATTACAGTGAATAAATCTCTTACAGCAGCACTGTCAATGATGATCAGGTTAAACCTCGATCATTAAGATTCACGTGGAGTATGAAGACAACGTCATCAAGGGACCCAAATGAAATAATGGCAGAAATACGAAAGGTAATGTTTTCTCTTAAGGAAAGGAATACTGCAGTAGTGCTGAGAATAACCTCAAAGTTTAATGGTAAATGTAGAATGAACATTTATTATTTCCTAGTTGTCATTACTTTGTAAGTGTTTGTAGCTTGTTCTATATAAATTTTACAATTTCAGGTATTGGACGCTAACAACTGTGATTATGAACAACGTGAACGCTTCCTTTTGTTGTGTGTGCATGGTGATCCAAACACAGGACTCACTTGTCCAATGGGAGATAGAAGTGTGTAAACTCCCTCGACTGTCCCTTAACGGAGTAAGATTCAAGCGTATCTCTGGAACATCGATTGGTTTCAAGAATATTGCATCGAAGATAGCGAATGAACTGAAGCTGTGACTACCCGTTCTAGAGGGTGGCTGTAGTGAGGATGAAGGTGGAACAGCACCTCATTCCACATCAACAGCTCCCTCAAGAGGCTGACGATGGAAACTTGGCCCACGGCGGCCATGGCGATTCAGGCGATAATCTGTGGAGCCATTTGAAGATGAATGCTTGCCCCCCCACCCCTGCAGCTCAACCAGTATAATGCTTGAATATGTAGAACACCACTTCCTTACTTCATGGAGCAGTCAGTAGCCTCTGTACAGTGTTCAAAGTTCGGCTTTTTATTTTTATTTTTTCTGCCCTTCGGTAGTGTGATGATGTGGCTTAGGCAAGAAATGCATTTCTTCATGAAGCAGGATTTGGAACTTTCATCCATTAATGGCTCAGACTTGTATATACTCAATGATCCATGAAAATAATCTCTTCCAAAGTGCTCTGTTTTCACAATTTATTTATTTTCATTCTGTAAATATTTCAGTTACCTTCAGAATCCAATCCACATTTTCTACAGTCCTTGAGATTTCACCTAAAGATTTTATACAGTTGGAACATTTTTCAGTAATTGTATGAAATTAACATAAAATTGACATGAAATTTAGTGTAAATGAACTTATTCATTTGTAGGTCTAATGTTGTAATAGTCACACATTTGCTGTTTTATATTTGGCACCATGAAATCAATGGGGCTGTTGATCTCAAATATTCGTCATGTACATAGTGATTTTGGGAAATAACAGCAATTTTCCACTGTTTTGCAGCATCATGTTGTAAGCAAGGCTGAAGCTCTGAAATATTTGTAAGATAATAAAGACTCACAGTGTAACTTGCAATATTCAATAGCCTGTTCCTTGTTTTAAATAGCATAATTCTTAAAATAATGGTTTTTGTGCTTCTTTTAATTGTAATAGGGGCAGAAGACGACCTGATTAAATAGACAGGCCTTCCTCCTACACCTCTGCTGCCCCCTTTCCTGCCCCCCCCCCCCTTCCTCTCTCTCTCTCTCTCTCTCTCTCTCTCTCTCTCTCTCCCCTCTCCTCTCCTCTCCTCTCCTCCTCCTCCTCCTCCTCCACCACTACCCACTCCTCCTTGACCTCCATGAACGTACTAAATATATTTCGGGTTGTTATCCACCAGTACATGAAGTAGTGCTGCTGTTCAGTGTTGGGGGAAAGGGGGGGGGGGAGAAAGATGTGTTAGTTTATAGGGTATTCCTAGTGGACAAAAGTGAGGTCGTAGGGCCATCTGTACTTAATTGTCGTCATTTTTGGTGAGTAGTTTCCCAGGTCAACCTAACCATTCACACGAATATTGAACCTAAACCCTAATTTTGGTAAGTTAAATTTCTTGTGTTTGTTGTTGAATAGGTCATTGCAGGTTAGTCAAGGAATGTGAGCATTGGATTGTGGAGAGGAGTAGATAATGACTGTTAACAAAAAGCACCTCATAATATCTTACTGATATATACTGGCTTTCAGTGCTTTTGTTGTGTTAGTTACTTCATGTATCTGTGGTTAGTAACACTCTGCCTTATGCCCTTGTTTGTTAAAAATAAAGAGGAGGCAGGTTAGAGACTATGAACTCGACAGAGTTTTAAATCTAAAAAAAAGTGGAGAGATGAATCATCTGAAACTAAATCATAGGGAAAGATTTTTTATACCCTCTGCCTATGGCACTTATGGTGTATGATTTCCTAAGCATCACAGATGTTTTTATAATGTCAGACATTTTTTATAATATGTATGCTTGTGGTGCATAGTTATGTCAGTCTTGCTACTTGTATGATCTGGTCAAAAATTCATCTGCAAACTGTTGGAGTCAGTGCATTTTTCAGGTACTCTCACAGTCAAGTAAGTAGTCTAATGAATGTGGAGATGAGTTCAGATATCTATGAAATGGGACTGTATGCAGTCCTGTAAAATGAAGTTTTCTAGTGCCTTATTTATGTTTCCGTATTTATTAAATTCACTTGGAAAATATCAGTAAATGTTGAAATAAGCATGTGTCAAGAATCAGTTAGCATCATTTGGTTTCCTCTGTTTCTGATGTTAATACTCATTTAAAATAGAGTTTCCTTTATAAAGTAAATACCTATGTGAGGATCAAAAGTATCAAATAAGAGACTCTGGTGTATCAATAGGTTTGACCTATTTGTGATAAATAAATTACTTTGATACAGCCAAAATTAATGTAGCTTTTCAGTGATTATAATTTTCCATAAAAGGTTTGTACTGCCTAATTTACCACTGTGTGTTATGATGGCAGCTGTCAATTTATGTATACAGCACGTTGTGTCTTGAGCAGTGACAGTGTAATTAAATTGGACACCTTGACAGAGACTTAATTTTCAACAACATTCATGTATAACATTCATATATACTAGGTTTGCAGAAACGTCTGTTACCTGAACTTTGCAAGAAGCAAAGTTAAAAAAAAATATTACAAACAGTGATTTGATTCTCAAACTTGACAAACGTAACTCACAAGTATAATTTTGCGTGTGTGTTTCAGACATAAAAAAAACATTAATTCAGATCTTTCCTAGCCACATTTGCATATACTGTGAGAACTCCATGTTGTTTCTCTTGACAGGTTCTCATACAAGTGATTTCTAAATATTTTTTTATGTCAGCTTTAAAGTGTTTTGTACTTACTTGTAATATGAGCAAAAAAAGTTTGATTTGATTCAACAAATCCTCAGAAATGGAGCATAAGGGATCTGAAAATGTCTGTCTGCTGATTTGTATGTTAAGAACTGAAAATTGTGTACTGGTTTGTGGTTTGGTAGAGGACAATCGCTTCGAAATATTATATTACTCAGCTGTCCAAAGAGGTAACTTGCAGTATACCAGCAGTACTTCACTAAATAATATATAAAATAAAGAAAAGATGGTCGCATATATTCTTGCCTGACTATGCAACTGCACAGTAACATTATTCATGTTTTATGTTTGTCCTGCAGGCATTGAAACATATGCAGTTTGCTTAGATTTTTCCCCCTGAGAATGAAATTTGTTACATCTGATTGTGCAAATTCTTAGTTTTCAATAATAAATTATAGTGAAGCATTGAAGTTTGGTAAATGTATTAGAGCACTTTTAACGACATTTTAAATACAAGAAACTCTGTTGTTGGAAGGAAGATAAAACTCATTGATAAGTAGAAGACTTGTGTTAAATGCAGTGGAAAAATTGTAGTGATTAGCCTGTTTTAGTCTTTGAACAACCAAATTTCGTTACAATGTTTTAAAAATCAAGCATTAGTGGGAGTAATTCCATTTTTGTATTTTGTAACAGTAATACCACAGTTAGATTACAGTAATAAAAACTTTTCCTCAAGAAAGGAGCATGATTTACAACTGTTCATTGCTCCGTAAAAATGCTATGTTGTCTTAAGACGGCAGAAAATGTGATTGAGGTGAAATCTTTTAGAATGTTGAATTTGTAAGTTATGATCAACTTTTTCCTATTCTTTAGGGATTTTTGCAATCTTTTTCTTCATTTTAATGACAAGTTCTATTCTTGTGCACATTGAAAATACATTATAATTACCTTTACATAGTACATTCAGTATATGCTCAGCAACTAATCTGCATGGAGTAGAGACATGCTTGAAATTATTGTGTTCTCTCTCTCTCTCTCTCTCTGCCACGGGGTTACTTTACAAAAAAATTTCCAATACAATGAATGTGCAGTGTGTGTTTCTTGTTCAGTTAACATTACAATTCCTTAATTACCTCTTTCTTTTCATATATTCACATAAACCTTCATACTTCATTTATATTTTAGTTTACTGCTTGTTTTGCCCTATTGAATTTCCACTTCACTTTCATTCTGCTGGGACAGTATAGAATGTATGATCACTTTAAGGGCAGTTTTCTGATCATTTTGAAGTTTATACACATCATTTTTCTTCTCTTGTTACAATAAGCAACAAGGCATTTCTTTATTATTATTATTATTATTATTATTATTATTATTCAAAAAAGATTGCTTTTCTTCACAGTAAGGTTTTGTGTGTGTGTGTGTGTGTGTGTGTGTGTGTGTGTGTGTGTAATACAAACATCATACAGTGACTTAATAAACAATACGACAAAGGCAGTGACATTTGTAGGTGGTGTCTTCTTTCTCTTCTGGACAAATTTTACAAGAAAGTGCTAATTATTTGTGTTGTGCACAAAATATGTAGCTTGAAAAAAGTATCTGCACATCAGTAAATCCTAAGATTGTCTGCTAAGTTAACAAAAATATGCATTTATTTCCTTAGGAAATTAGCAGCAGTTTGTTTCACATTTGCTTTAGTACATTGGTTTAAGTCTTACGTGTTCTGCAATTTCTATAAGCTCATACATTAGCAAATTTGAGCGTGAAAATGGATAAAAATGTGTGATCATACGAAAATTAAATGTACATTTCATTTGATAACTCAATTAATACTTTGTGAAACATTTGATCGTCTCAGCAACGCGTTCTATTTCATTTGTGAGTATTGTAAACAGTGGTACTGTAAACCTTTTGCCTTCATGGTTGGTTGTCTTCCTGTGTATGAACTTACAGATTCCTGAGTGGTGAATGTGTTTCTTCATAAAATGTGATATGGAAGAGAGTGAGTGTAATTTTTTGCTATAAGTACTTAATGAAAGAAATAAATGTAAAGAGCTGTAGATACACACATTACTCCTTTAGCTTATCAAATGAGCTAAGTCAAGTCAGGATTGTAAGCAGAAGTTCAAACAAGGCATTAGGGACATTATATCCATAACCATTGCGCTGATTTCCAAATAATTTGTGACTTGTATGTTAGAGTTGATTTGTTGATATATTACTACATAAATTGATAAAGGGCTCAAGGTGATGTCCTGAAATATATATTTTTTGTAATGATATGTTGATTAATGAATATGGAAATGATTCGTTGCCATTCACCCTCATTAGCTATTTCATATTCATGTATGAATAATTTGATTTTCAGAAAAACACACACCACACCTACTTACACTATGAACACATTCGGCGTACCTTTATTGGAGAAGATTGTTATCAGTTGTATGCAAACTGTGTATTAAATAACTCATAAGATCAAGAAGCCCTTTTGTAAAATTTGTTTAGCTCTGTGGATTTGTGCATGTTCTGTAATTTTAAAATACATTGCTCCGTCTTTGTCAAGAACTGTGCGAAATATTAGTAATTTTAACATCATCAAACCTTGTGCAATCTGTTCATTTAAAAGGCATGGTATGGCTGCTGTTACCCTCAATTCGCATTTGGTCAACTTCTTTTAACATTTACTGTTACCACAAGTACATCTACTACTAAGCATTTCCTTTTCCAGTGCTTCTCGAATTCCAAGACTTTGGTTAATAATTATTCCTCTTTAAGAGACTCACTTAAAAATAAAATTTAAGCACATTCATGGTAACCGCAGTATCTTCCTCCTGTGTGAACCTCTTTGTGGGTGGGTACCATGTCTGGCAGCTTCTTCTCTAGGTTGAATTCATTCATTTGTGTATTGTAGTCTCATCAAAAACAAACAGCTGCAAGAAACTTCATCATTACACTTCATCAGTAATAAATTAGCAAAATACATGCAATGAATTCCTAAGGAGTCCTAATTTGTTGCTTTGTTAGGTGTGAGGCTGTTGAATACTTTTGCATCAGATATGTACCTCCGTTCTGAACCATTGACGAGTAATTAAAGTTCACATAAAAAAATCTGTGCTGTATATTATCATTGTGCAAATCACAGTTCAGATGAAAACAGATTTTAATTATCGGCAACAAAAACCATCAAGGAGTGATGTAATTGAAAGTGAGTGTCAGAACTCCAAAATAACTTTCTCTCAGCTCAGTTGTGATACGTTGTCCCAGAAGGTAAATATAAGGTTGAGTTTACACCTTTGATTAGTACATGTACGTCACTAGCAATTTTTTATAGCTTTTGAGCCATATTTCAGAGTCATTGGAAGATCATTTTTGTAGGTTAAGAACAGTAGCAGATCCAAAACCAGTCTTTTAGAATAACACATCGTCAGTCCATGTTACCCTCTGGTAAGACACCATCCATATAAAAAGGATCTCATAATGCAGCAACATTTCAATGTGCCAAATACAATTTTGTGGTCCATACAAAGCTTGTTAGGTTACAAAACATACCTACAGGGTAATTTTTGTTATTTAGCTCCACTGGCACTTCATTTGTGAAGTTTTTATGGCTTTCTCTGTGGGAAAATGTTTACAGCAGCCAAAATGAGAGACAGTTAACCAGTAATTCTAAGAAAAGTTAGTCAATGTACTATATAAGTGGTTAGTTTATCTATAATTTTGTAAATGAATGTTACTACATTAAATTTGTCTGTCAGGACATACGAGAAGAGTTGCTGGCTGGTTACAAATCATTGACTTTTATGGCCAGTGATTTCAGTGTGCTATCATTTCTACCACAGCTATTTCCTGGGAACTAGATTTGATTCACATTGGTATTTTTGTTTGTTTCTAGTTTAATAATATTTTAGATGATTGTTTTATTTATTGTCTGTAGTGCATGTGTTTTTCTTTTTTAGTGACAGACCAGGGAACTTTGTTACTGATGTTGGTTAAATTTGCCATTTACACTGCTTTATAAAATAAAAGTTAAGATAAACCATGGACTATCACTTTTGCATCCAAGTCAATGTTCCACAACATCCATCCTTTGAGAACTTTATTATGGAAAATAATTCAAAGTTGGATCATAGCAACTCCAGGTGTCCTCAATCAGTATTATTTGACATAAGACAAACATTTTAAATCTTCACAATTAATGATTCGAGACATTTCCTACTGCTGGGCTAAGAACTGTTGGAACTATTGGTACTGCTGGGTTCTTCACATGTACAGTTATTGGAACTTCAAGCTTTTTATTCATAGAAGATGTTTTAATGGAAAAGACTAAATGAATGTCCATATACTCTACATTTTATGGCAGAACTTAAGACTGAACTGAACTTAATTTTATGTAATAGTTTCTCCCTTCTTGTCATCTAAATCTGATTTTGTTCCCTCCACATCCCATCCCAGTTTCGTCAGCAATACATTTTACAAGTCACGCGGACTTCCAACTTTCACATCTAGTCCAGTAGTGAGTGACATCTGTTCGTTTGACAGTTCCTATTCCTACCATGTGAAGTACACTCACACTATATTCTGCCATACAATCTCTTAGCACAAAATATACCAATAACGTATTGTCGTGTGATAAGAGGATCACACAGGAAGTAATGCCTCATATTGTTTTTTCTTCAACAATTATTTATTACACACAATCAGAATTATACACACAAAAGGAGGACATTTTGTGCACACACTGTTTTGCCACATAATCTCTTTCCAGTTCCTCCAGTGAGACATAAGCTTCTGTGTGCCCTTGCAAGTACCAGTCCTTGTTCTGGTCCTTGTCCTGTTCAGTGCGAGACTCACTCACAAATGCAGTTGTTTGATGGCCCAAAGAAGTGGAAAGTCAAGGGAGTTAGGGCTGTAAAGTGGATGGGGTAATACAGTCCAACCTTGTTTTGTGATTAATTCAGAAGTCTTCAGGCTTGTCTGAGACCAGGAGTTATTACATTTAATCAAAATATCCCCTGGGTTGTTCAGGTGCCAAAGTCACTGGAAACACATCTTTGAGTGTGGCTAATGTGTTCATGCAAGTCTCTGAGCTAATGGTACTGCCTCGTTGCGCACTTGCGTAAGCACATCTATTCCCCCTACATGGTGCCTGCTCTTTGGCCTGTGGATATGCATGGGGAAGGCAGAAGGAGAGAGAGAGAGAGAGAGAGAGAGAGAAGATGTGGTGCAGGACGAGAGGTTGGGGGTTGGTGGTTAGTAACTGATTGGTAGCTGGTTTGAGGAATGCAGGAGGGAATGGTGGCAGGTGCACAAGCTGGGCAAGTGATTGCCCAGGTATTAAAAGTGGCGGAGATCACCCATACTGAAGTTGACGTGGGTATGTGAATTGATGATGTATGTATGATAGGGTGGAGGAGGGGGAAGCTGCATGGTGGAGGGTGTGGGAGCAGTGGGTTACTGGAATTGAGGCCAGGAGCAAAGGAAGTGTTGCAAGGTAACTTCCATCTGTGTAGCTCAGAGATGCTGGTGGTGGAGGGAAGGATACAGATGGCTCAAGTTGTGAAGCAGCCACTGAAATAGAACATGCAATGCACAGCTGCATATTGTGCCACGAGGTGGTCAACAATGTTCTTAGCAACAGTTTGGCAGTGGCCATTGCTTCTGGTAGACAGCAGGTTGGTAGTCATACAGATATAAAAAGTTGTTCAGTGCCTACATGAACATGGCTGCTTTCACAGGTGGCCTGACCTCTTATGGGGTAGGCTAACCCTGTGACAGGACTGGAGCAGGAAGTGCTTGTTGGGTGTATTGGGCAGGTCTTGCACTTAGTTCTTCCAGAAGGATATGATCCCCATGGCAAAATATTGGAAGACGAGTATCATAGGGATCAACTAGGTTGTTGTTGTAGGTTGGATGGGCAATGAGATACCACTTTGGGAGAGTTGGCAAACATCTTCGGAGGACATCCCTCATTTCACAACATCACGATAGGTAATCAAAGCTCTGACGGCAGGTGTGGTTCAGTTGTTCCAGTCCAGGATGATGGTGGGTGATGAGAGTGCCTGGGGGAGCACTCCTATGTATCTGACACATAGGGATGGTGGGAGGATTTGAGGTGTGTAAAGAAATGGCACGGGCAGTCTGTTTGCGGACTGAGGGGTTGAAGGGAGCAAGGTGTCTGTCTGTGAAGGCTTTCACGAGACGTTCAGTGTACTGGGGAAGAGAATTCTCATCCCTGCAGATACTTTGTACTAGGGTGGCCAGGCCGTATGGGATGGATTTTTGTGTGTGTGTGTGTGTGTGTGTGTGTGTGTGTGTGTGTGTGTGCGCGCGCACGTGTGTGTGTGATGGCAGCGGGTTGAATGTGAGTGGAGTTGTCAGAGGTTGACGTCAACATCTAGGAAGGTGGTATGTTGGGTTGCGGAGGACCAAAGGACCAACTGAAGAAAATAGTATAGAAGGTGTTGAGGTTGTGAAAGAATGATGATCTTGGCTCCGAGTACAGCCTGCATCACAACCTGGGCCAACTGGATCCTGCCCTCCACCATCAGCTTATCTGAACTATGCAGATGGGAGCTATCCTTGCAACACAATCTCCACTCCTGTAATTGCCCTGGCTCACTGCCCCCACACCCTCCACCCAAGTTCCCCTCTTTTCCATCCTATCACCCCCTCCCAGTTCACTTCCCCAACTCACCTACAATGTGTGCCACTCCACTCCGACTCAGACACCCATGCATCTCATGTCCAGCCCATGCACCTACAACCTCTCCCTCCGGCGTTCCTAGGTGAATTGCTATCCACCCACCCACCCCATCTGTTCTCCCTGCCTACTGCCTCTCTCCCCTCTGCACACCTCACTCGACATTCCCCCACCCCAGCCTAGTCCACATGTTAAAATGCGGCAATGGCATTGTGCATCCAGCCGGCCGGCATCATGCCCATGTCTCATGTTGTAGTATAGGTGTGTGTGTGTGTGTGTGTGTGTGTGTGCGCGCGCATACGCTCTTAACTCATGAAAGGATTACTCCAAAAGCTAGCGTATTTCAATCCTGCCAGTACTTGTCTACAAATCCGACTCCCCTCAAACATTGATAACCCCTGTCTATGCCTGAATTATCACTACTGCTGTCAATTGGATTCATCAACCTTCAGAAAAGATACCACATAGCATTAAAAAAAGGAAACACCAGATGTATTAATTCTTACATCAGTTCATATGACTACAGTAAAATGTTGTAGTATGCACATACAATTATCAACCTATGACATTTCTAGTCCCATTTGTAGGATTTGTTTCCTCTGCTTTTGTTTATTTGTCTCTTTCATTTAACTTCACCACATTCTACTACTCAGAATGGCACATTTTGTAATTTAGGTTAGGAGATTTTGTTATAGAGCTTGGAATGACTCTTCCTTCCTTTCAACACATGTATCACTTATTTTTCCTGCTTCCTGTCTTGCCTTATCCTCTGCTGAAGTAACTATTTGAAGCAATGCCAAACCCGATTCAAACCAAGACTCTTGCCTTTCATGAATATTGCTCCATCACTCAAGGCATGTGACTTTTAATTGTGGACCAACTCACAGAATCTAATTCCACTTATTTCTCAGCATTCTCTGTAAATTCTCTCATGAGGCTATAGAACCATCACTTTCGGGAGATAGTGTGCAGCTTTGGCCACTTTCTCCAGATTGTAACTGTTAGAGTGTATAGTGTGTTTCATAATTTGTATTGCAGGCTTCTGGGGGTCGAAGAGCAGACTTTGAGGACATCTTCCATAATGTAGAAGGGAACCTGCTGATGACTGCTTGAAACATTGCTTATGCGGTGTGGACTCGCATAGAGCACATGCGTCAGAGCTCATTGGCTCTGCTATTTGCATACCTTAAAGTGGTAGATTTGAAAGTGATCTTATCATCAAACTTATTTTACATACCCTTTGTAAATTTCTGGAAATGGGATCCTGTGTAATGAGTCCCCTCTACTACCTGTGGAAGCCTGTATAAACAATTGTGAAATACCTTGTATATTGTGAACTGGTCTGGAAAGCATGCTCCGGTGCCTCAGTGGGTTAAAACCCCATCTTCAGAATACAGGTTGAAGGCCCAGTTCATACAGTTTTCACTTGTACATGAACAACACAAGACTAAAGGATTTGAGCTGCAATTTATGTATGTCAAATCATAAATCTTTCTGAATATTAATTTTGTAAGTAGATTTCAAAATAGTTTTAGAAGTATGTTACTGACAGTTTATGTAATCGCATGTTTTTTTGTCATACATAAACAATACAGTTCAGTCATTTTTTGGATTGAATTTTTTTGTAATTTGATAAATGAAACTGTGGGTCATTTATGCAAATGTGTGTAGATGTAGTTTGTTATTTTTGTTTTATTCTTTCTGTTACTGACAGCCTTTCACTTCGACAGAAAACTTACGAAGTTTGTTCTAAATTCAAAATATCTGGTACCTGTATGTATTGCAGAAATATATAAATGTGGGAATATTGTTAAATTGTCACAGAAGTAATTTCATTGAGTTTTTAATGTACTCTAAGCTAAAAAAAATCCATTACTTAATTTATGCTTTTCAGCTTCTATTTACAGAATATCATCTAGTGCAGTTGGTTGATAAAATGTTTAGTCTTGTTTTTTTTAGCTCCATTGCTCAGCCAGTGTATTTAGGTTGTAACTGTTTTGTTTGTTCTTTAAAAAAAAGTAAGTATAACTGAAAGTTCAAACTTCCAGTATTTCAATGAAGTAAAATTTTAATATAACACTTCATCACATCAAATGGGTACAGTCTACCAGTACAGACTCCTGTAAACATATTTATTTTCAGTTGCAGTTTGTGGTAACCCTAGTGAAAAGAGACTCAGTGGTCACTGAAACACTTGATAAAACTAAACAGCTTGAGGAATCCAACCATTTCACAACAACAAAAATTATGTGGCTTAGTGGTTAATACACTCTGCTTGTAGCAGACTTCACTTGTTTCTTCAGCTTTCCTGATTTGCGAGGAGGGATTTAATAAAAATTGGATTTCATTTCCTCCTGACATAAGTGTGATAGTGATCATCTCATGACAAATGCCTTTCTCACATACTGTTTTGAATTAGTTGATCAAAAGTCATCTGTAGGGAAGCATCAGTTAGGTTAGAATACTTCTCATTGTTCAGCAATTTTGCAGTTGGGAAGAACAAAATGCAACATGCTAACATCAAGGTTTGTTTTCTTTTAGAAAAATCAGAGATGATAACAATACAGTCCCTCTGATTTTTTAGGTGTTCAGGCAGGAAGCATTCAGACAGATAACAACAGATGAAAACCAACATCGTAAACAGTGTTGCTTCTTTTTCCATATGATTTTTTCCCCTATGTACCAGTATTTATTAGAAAGACCACCTCAAATTTAGCCTAATCTAAATAACTTTCACACACACACACACACACACACACACACACACACACACACACACACACACACACACACACTGTATTAACCGGATTTTTCCCTCAAAGACTTTCTCCTCTTCCTTAAAATGAGGCACATAAATTTTTGAGGGCATAGTAGAGAGCAAACAAAAACTGTTGAAGGTTGTATGTAGTAAAATTTCAAACAATGGGTGAAATGTTTGGAAGGTGAATTGATGATGATGCAGTTTTGTCTATATTCAACAGTAGAGTCATTTGAAGACAGTGAGACAACAGAACAAATTTTGACAACCAAGTAATGAGGACATTTATCATGTGTAGCTAATTTTGCAGCAAGACAGATTTGCAACACTAAATTATAGCTGAAGAGTTCTGTATGATATTTGGGGGCATTTGTGCTGTTAGTACCAATATACTGGGCAAATTAAAAAGTGTGTACGCCCTTATTCCAAAGTGATCTACACCTCACTGCAGTCACTGATTCAAATCATGAGGTTTTGAACTGTACTATCGAAACAGCTGGAATGTGAACGTATCTAGAAAAGTCACTCTGTGAAGTATATCTGACCAAATTTACTGAATTGTGTTTCCTAGTCTACTCAGCATAGTACACCAGAAGTACATGCCGTAAATGCTGATTTATACCTCTGTGGAGCTGTCATGAGTTGATAGCAGAAACTCATTCAATGTATTAAGACTCAGTTGCAACACACACCTGTGCTTGGTTTCATTAAACATAGTAAGCTTCTGAAATGGCTTGTTAGCAAGGGAAAGCTTATGCCGTATGGCTTGCTAAGGCAATTCTGATGACAAGACAGTGACCAATATGCGTTGAACTATGTAAATTCGTTTTGGCTCCTTGGACTTGGAATGAATTTTCATCGAAACTTCAGATTTTCAATTTGTTGGGCAGGCTGTGCTTGACATTTAACTTCAGCAGTTCTGTAACATTTAGGAGAATTCTGCTGTTACCATAGTAGCTCACTAGTCTGTCACATTCTGCGTGCAGAATGTTTGTCAGTCTGAAGGAACCATACAAACCTAAAAACGTGAAACGTTACGCAATAGTTTTTATATATTCATTGTGATTTACTGTTCTCCTAATGCGCCCATCCATTATTTTCCATAGCTCTCTTCACAAGGGGAACCTTCAGGATTGTAAAATGATATAACAGAAACAGGAAGATGTGAAAAACTAGTTTCATAGGTTGAACTAACATTTAATTATTATTATATTATTAAATTACTGTGGCCTGTCTATAATTAGATATGCTGTAAAAGAACCTAGTACAATGGTAAGAAAAAACAACTGACTGACGGTTCATCAGTTCTCAACTTCGAAGACAAGCGTGAAAAAATTGTCAGTCCCATGTTGTCATTACATCAGTCAGCAATTAGTGACAGTCAAACATGGCATCCATAATCATGCTACAATTAGTAATAAATATTTAGCCACTCAGAGTGTGAGACAAGAGCAAATAGGTGGTTAAAAATAAGTAGATAAATGGCCTAGCAAGAGTTGCTAAATCCCGTCATTGCTACGATCTACAGAAGCTTAACACAAGGATCTTTTGGAAGAAAATAAATGACCTGAAAATGAAAATAATAAATGAACTGAATAAGGAAATACTTATTTTACTTTCTGAAGTAAATCACTTTTGTCAATTACCACAGCTCCGAATGACCTTGTTACAGCTTGCATGGATGATGAACAGCTTCTACCAGCAAACAACTAGATTACCATAGATGGCCGTCAAGGGGGCGTCTTAAAGATAATATAGTCTTTGGGCCATTACACTCTACTCTCCCATAGAGAGTTCTGCACAAGATTTGTATATATTGGAACAAACTCTTGAGAGTGATGCAACTATACTGGTCAGATATGCTAAAGTTGATCCTGTGAGGAATTATCGATGACCTTAAGCTGGACTTGATGTAGTAAAGGCTTAGGAGTTTGAGTTTTTTTTTTAAGGAACATCTGTAGGATCAGAGCCTGCTGACTTGCACTGTAGTAGTACCATTAGGTATTCGTATGGACATATTTGTGGGAGATATTTTTGTGACCGTCTGATAGGCCCATAGGAATTAAAATATTATAAAGAAATACCCAGTGTCCCGTGTGGAATTTGGACCAGTACACTGGAGGATGATGGTTCAAATCCATCAGGTGCTTATTTAGGTTTTCCATGATTTCCCTAAAACCCTTCAACACCATACTGTGCAAGTCACTTCACAGTGTGTGTGTGTGTGTGTGTGTGTGGGGTGGAGGGTTAATCTGGAATTGCTCCCTAACCCCCACCACCACCACCACCACCATGTACCTCCTCATTTGTTCCATTTAAAATGAGACATAGGAAGAATGACTGTTGGCATTATATCTGTCTTGCTTGTAACCTGTCCTTGTTATATTCCAATCTCAGTTTAGGATTTTGCTGGTATTCACTTCCAGTTTAAACTAATTTTCTGTTCCTAATACTATGTAGATCTTTAAAAAGCAATAGTGATTTGGAACCTTACAATGAATGGTCCTGCAGTATACTACACTGAAGAGCCAAAGAAACTGGTACACCTGCCTAATATCGTGTAGGATCCCCATGAGCACGCAAAAGTGCCGCAACATGACATGGCATGGACTCACTAATGTCTGAAGTAGTGCCGGAGGGCCAGCCGCGGAGGCCAAGCGGTTGTAGGCGCTTCAGTCTGGAACCGCGCGACTGCTGTGGTCGCAGACTCGAATCCTGCCTCGGGCGTGGATGTGTGTGATGTCCTTAGGTTAGTTAGGTTTAAGTAGTTCCAAGTTCTAGGGGACTGATGACCTCAGATGTTAAGTCCCATAGTGCTCAGAGCCATTTGAACCATTTTTTTTTTTTACCTTTATTTTATACTTTTCGTTCTCCATGTAAAGTGGGCTGTTCAAACAACGACCCTGCTGGCTTTTGCCGTAGGAGACTTGCTAATGACAGTAGCGCCACTCTGTGCACATTTATCCTATTTTGTACTCGTTTTGCCTTTTTGTCCTCCACGAATGGTTACCCAATGGGTGGTGGCCTGTTGCCCTTGATATCTAGTGTGTAAATGGAATTGTGGGACAGCTTAAGAATTTTGTCCAACAGACTGCGGGAAACATAAATGTATAAGCTAGCTCTCATATGTCGGTAAAGAATGGTTGCACTGACAGTGAAGTATTTCGCATTGTCAAACTATTGACACTTCTAGTCTTCCTATTGCTCGCACTTCCATTCTTTGGTGGTGATGCCACCTCATACAGTTCACTGTCTTCATTAGCAAGTGTCCTTGTGGGATGGTGAACCACTTCATAGTCATATTCACTTAGTCTCAGATCCTACTAGATTAACTGACCAGAATGACTTTCTAAGCCAAGTAACCATTTTAGAGCCACATGGTCTGCGACTACTCTGAAAGGGCATCCACACAAATAGGAATGGAAATACACGATCAGATTCAGCACATCATTTTGTGAAATCCTGTAATTCTACTTGGTTCACAACTGCTGGGAGACATAGGTGACAGACGTTCCTGTCTGTCAATCTAAGGCATACCCCAGGGCATAGTTGCTGGCATCATAGATCATACTAACAGCATTTTGATAGGATATTGCAATACCAGCTTCCATGTTGAGAAGTCTTTTAAAGTGTGTGATGGTTTCACCACATTCTTCTGAGCGCTGTAACTTCATACTTGTCTTGAATAGGCAATTTACAGGGCTTACTACTTTGATGTAGTCATGCAAGGATCTTCAGTAGTAGTTTTTAACTGCAGAAAGGAGCAGTTCCTTCACTAGTGTAAGCATGGGAAAAGGGACAGCAGTGTGGTGCCTCTAGTGGTGATGAGATTGGTCAAATCCAGTCTTGGTTGATGCTTTCAATACAGTGGACACCATTTAACATGAGGTAACACTTTTCTGTGCTCAATGTGAGCTTTGAAACTTGTTACTGTTAAAGTAAATTTGCCATTGCCTTACAACTTATTATGTTCATCGATGTGAATGGAGAACAATTGCTGGCTGCAGTGGCCGAGCAGTTCTAGGCGCTTCAGTCCGGAACCACGTGACTGCTACTGTCGCAGGTTCAAATCCTGCCTCGGGCATGGATGTGTGTGATGTCCTCAAGTTAGTTAGGTTTAAGTAGTTCTAAGCTCTAGGGGCTGATGACCTCAGATGTTAAGTCCCATAGTGCTCAGAGCCATTTGACCCATTTAGAACAATTACATTGTCAAGGGTTGTATCATTTGCACTGCAGCCAATAAGCACCTGAAATCTGCAGAGGTGTTTTTCAAGACAAAAGGTGTGTATCGACTTTGAATGGCCAGAGGGAACAATAAAGGCTGTCATTGTGTGATATTGTGGTAGGGCCTAACTACTTTCAGTTGATACCCACTCCACAGGTGCAGCATGGGCGGATCCAGCATAGGGGTGGAGTTGTTACAACCCCACAAAAAAGATAGTGGAAGCCTTTTGTAAATGACTATCAGAATGCAGATTTCACTGGTAAACTTCAGAGAATAAATTAGCATCAAAATAAGTGTCTTAGAATGCAAGGTATTGAAGAAATTACAAACTACATATAATTCAGGGCAGTTTTCAGATGCTTGGGTCCTTCAGGGAACAAATTAGCGTGGAGACAAGTGTCGCAGAATGCAAGGTATTGTGAAAATTATAAGTTACATATAATACAGGGAACTTTTCAGATGCTTGGGTGAGAGCTTGACCACAGATGTTTCTGCCAGGTAATGGTGCACAATCATAGAGTAACCTCACCTCTTGTCAACAATCATCAATTATTCCGATTAAGTTCGCGAGTCCACAGGAAAATAAGGGAAGACAGAAAGATGAAGAATCTCCACCAAGAAAAGATAGAAAACTGACATTACTGAATGTAGGTGGGAAGAAAAAGTGTTCAACCCCATTTACGAGCTAGCATAAGCATAATATGCAGACCCTTATTCAAGTCTGTTATGCTGACTGAAATACTGAAGTGCACCATAAAAGTGTGACGTCGTTGAAGCTGTTAGAATTTGTTTCTTTAATGGCAACTGAATAACATGTGTACTTTTGACATTTTCGGACAAATGATGTATTTCTCTGTGCTGAAATTTCTTTGAAGTTGTGCCAGAATGACTTATTATTATGTTAAAACAGTTTATAAATTTATTATTAAACTTGTAGGCATTTTTGGTACGTTTTAAAATTGTGATTAGAGACAAGTTTGGTGGCGGAAGGGTAAACAGTAATAAAATTTGTCACTCCCCAGAACAAACCTCGATTCATAGCTGCAAAGTGAAGGTCTCCTCGACACACACAGGGACGAGTGTAAGATTCTACAAGGAAAGACATGGCAGCATTGCATAATAACTTGAAGAAATTTAATAAATACAACAGCTCTCACCATTACAGTTTTCATTTTCCATTTTTACCTTAGGTGCACACAGTACAATATGAAATTACCGCTTTATGCACATTTTAGCTACTTGAAAATAGTCACAAAAACTGTGTTGTCACTTATCAATGCCACAACAATCTGTTAGACACTAGTTTAATAAACACAATCTCTACGTGTCTGTGATGTATTCTGTAGATAATTTGTTTTATGCTTTGCATACTGTGACATTACATACTGCGGTGTATTCATTTACAACCTGATACTGGTGCTGCCATCTTAATACGTAATTTTCTTTCAGGGTTAAGGTTATGGCCAAATGTATTATTAACACGTTCGCCGCGGTCACCAGTGCGGGCCGCTAACGCTCTAGGCGGACGTTTGTGAGCGCACGTGAGCTGAGAGCTGAAATGATACCCTGCGAAACCTGTAAGTGCATGTTGTGCACATACGTAATATTGACAGCGAATATAGGCTAACGTCTGCACAAGAGGTGGTGCTAGATATAGAAATACAAGTACGCTTTAGCTGCATGCCGATCATGTGATAAATGCTGCATGCTGTCTGGCGCTTATAAGCGTCATATGCATTTATTGCAAACAATTCTCACGACACCTCTGACTTATTGATTTTATTGCAAACTGGAAAGAAAATGCAATTCAAACAAACGATAAATTCGCCCCATTGAGGAACAATTAGTCTGAAAACACCAAAAGATTTATCAAACGGAGAAAAAGAAACAGGACTCATCTGCAAAGTGGTGCTATGGAAACCCAATCCCACATAACAAATAAGTTTGCAAGGTGTAGAGGTGATGTTTTTATAGTAAATCACAAATAAGTCTGCATATTGTACAGAAATCTCATGTTCTGAGCAATCAATGTAACAACATTTTACTTGGCTATCGAGTAAAACAAACACTTTACAAATCAAACACGAACAGATCTTCCTCTGAAAATACAACATCCCATTACATTACGGATGTGTGATTGTGCAGCAGTTCAAACAGAATCTAGGTTTGTATGAACCAGTTATGCACACGTATGGTGTATCCGTGCGCTTGACCAGCTCCGCACACGTGCATAGCTTCCTCATAACTTGCTTTTTCCCTTCACTTGCGTCCCGCCTTGGCACAGTTCGTGCCTTTACTATATTTGTTACGCACACCTTTTGTAACGTCCGTTGGTGGAAGTACTCCCTTTATTATTTGTATTCTATAATCATACGACGTCATTTTATGCCCTGAGTATTTATTATATAGGTACTGTATAGGTATCCCAAAGAAAGCAGGTGTTGACAGATGTGAAAATTACCGAACAATCAGTTTAATAAGCCACAGCTGCAAAATACTAACACGAATTCTTTACAGACGAATGGAAAAACTAGTAGAAGCCGACCTCGGGGAAGATCAGTTTGGATTCCGTAGAAATTCTGGAACACGTGAGGCAATACTGACCTTACGACTTACCTTAGAAGAAAGATTAAGGAAAGGCAAACCTATGTTTCTAGCATTTGTAGACTTAGAGAAAGCTTTTGACAATGTTGACTGGAATACTCTCTTTCAAATTCTAAAGGTGGCAGGGGTAAAACACAGGGAGCGAAAGGCTATTTACAATTTGTACAGAAACCAGATGGCAGTTATAAGAGTCGAGGGGCATGAAAGGGAAGCAGTGGTTGGGAAAGGAGTGAGACAGGGTTGTAGGCTCTCCCCAATGTTATTCGATTTGTATATTGAGCAAGCAGTAAAGGAAACAAAAGAAATATTCGGAGTAGGTATTAAAATCCATGGAGAAGAAATAAAAACTTTGAGGTTCGCCGATGACATTGTAATTCTGTCAGAGACAGCAAAGGACTTGGAAGAGCAGTTGAATGGAATGGACAGTGTCTTGAAAGGAGGATATAAGATGAACATCAACAAAAGCAAAACAAGGATAATGGAATGTAGTCGAATTAAGTCGGGTGATGCTGAGGGAATTAGATTAGGAAATGAGGAGACACTTAAAGTAGTAAAGGAGTTTTGCTATTTGGGGAGCAAAATAACTGATGATGGTCGAAGTAGAGAGGATATAAAATGTAGACTGGCAATGGCAAGGAAAGCGTTTCTGAAGAAGAGAACGTTGTTAACATCGAGTATAGATTTAAGTGTCAGGAAGTCGTTTCTGAAAGTATTTGTATGGAGTGTATCCATGTATGGAAGTGAAACATGGACGATAACCAGTTTGGACAAGAAGAGAATAGAAGCTTTCGAAATGTGGTGCTACAGAAGAATGCTGAAGATAAGGTGGGTAGATCACGTAACTAATGAGGAGGTATTGAATAGGACTGGGGAGAAGAGAAGTTTGTGGCACAACTTGACTAGAAGAAGGGATCGGTTGGTAGGACATGTTTTGAGGCATCAAGGGATCACAAATTTAGCATTGGAGGGCAGCGTGGAGGGTAAAAATCGTAGAGGGAGACCAAGAGATGAATACACTAAGCAGATTCAGAAGGATGTAGGTTGCAGTAGGTACTGGGAGATGAAGAAGCTTGCACAGGATAGAGTAGCATGGAGAGCTGCATCAAACCATTCTCAGGACTGAAGACCACAACAACAACAACAGGTACTGTGAATTGAACATTAGCATGTCAACTACATGAAAGAATGGTTTCTTTGGCCAGCGGATAGTCTTTCGTTGACATAAATAATATACCATCTGGTCCTGCCTATCGGGCCCAGACATACAACTATTATAATATTTGATAATTGGCAGTGGTTTCGAGACTATTTGCTGGCGTGCATTCGGCACACGTCACATTGTATTAGGATGTTCTGTGGAAATATAGGAGACCGTCCGAATATCGTGCAATAGTGTCTCCTTCCCCCAGTTTTGCGCATTCCACGTCTTTAGGGGTATTTCTCCTATTTACCCTTAGTGTCCCGGTGCAGTGTGTTTTTGCATTCAACAGGGTTTTATCTAAAGCAAAGCTGTCGAAAAATTGTCCATGTATACGTGATGGCGAACATGCAGCTTCTCTTCCAACAAATGTAATACTATCTTTTCAACATGCCCTTTTCCCCCCATACCACCACCCATCCCCGTGTACACAGCGCATTTATTTACGAAACCGTGTGGATTATTTAGCATGTACAATTCGATCCCCTATTTATTCCTTGTGTTCTGTATATATTGTCTAAATGACAATGGTCCCCTCCAAAGAATCATTGATTCATCTTAAGACAGATCCCTATTTGGATAACACATTTGACACGTTGTTAAAATAATTCAATATAGGGCGTACCTTATACAGTCGATCATCTGGTTTCGGGTCTGCTGACTCTGGATTTTTCGCAAAATGCAGTGAGCGTAAGATGAACAAATATCTGTCTCAGCTCATACTCATCGCTGTTCCTCTATTTTAGAACAGCGGGTCTTTCTTCCAGTTGCCTTGTAATCGGGCATATTTGACATTACCCATATGTAATGAAATACCCAGGAAGACTAGTATTTCTCCTATACTTAGTTTTCCAGTTACTAATCCTAGAGTAGCCGGCCGAAGTGGCCGTGCGGTTAAAGGCGCTGCAGTCTGGAACTGCAAGACCGCTACGGTCACAGGTTCGAATCCTGCCTCGGGCATGGATGTTTGTGATGTCCTTAGGTTAGTTAGGTTTAACTAGTTCTAAGTTCTAGGGGACTAATGACCTCAGCAGTTGAGTCCCATAGTGCTCAGAGCCATTTGAACTAATCCTTGAGCCCTCTTGCGTATTTTCGCTCGCAAATGTATTGTGTGCGTTACCGTTCGTTTCATCAACTACGAGCTGCTGTATTATTAAAATAATAGGCATTTGTACCACATTAGAAGTGGGGTGATGGAAGTTATATTTAGGTGGGAAGGAGGTGTGGTGTGCAAGGTCAGATTATTGCAAAGGGGTTATGTGAGCATTTTACACGATCAGGTCTATCCCATGGTGTAGTGTTCGTTCGCCAATAGTGATGCTGTCTTCCAAGATGACAGGGAGACTCTTCACAGGCTCGCATCATACAGGTTTGGTTTTGTGAGCCTGAGGATGAATTGCCACATCTCCCCTAGCAAGTAGTCACCAGATCTCAATAATATTCAGTATTTTTAGTCTACTTTGGAGACAAGGGTGTGGGATTGCTTTCCTGCTCCATCTTCATTCCCCAAAGTTGCCACTATTTTGCAGGAAGAATGGTACAAGATTCCCTTGAAAGCGACATGGGACCTGTATGTATCCATTCCAAGATGGCTGGAAGCTGTTTTGAATGCCAACGGTTTTCCTATACAATGTTAGACATGGTGATGTGTCGTGGAGTTTCCCATTAGTCACCATTCACTGGTTCATACGTCTGTAGTCGATGCAGAACAGTACAATATTTATCAGTTTACATGTTCCTTCTGAAAATAGCAGTGTTGAGAAGGCCAAGTACTTACATTCCCTTCAAGAATTTCACGTCTTTATTGCTTAGGTCTACATGCTTCTACTGCCCATTAAAATGGTTTGTCTGGCAGTATAGCCGTAAACCTCTCATCCAGGGATCATCTGAGGTTTGTGCTCTGTACTAAAAGAGGATCATCATGAAACACTATCACCAGAGGGCAGAGAGAGAGAGAGAGAGAGAGAGAGAGAGAGAGACGATTATGAACAATGACATTCAGGTATTCTATGAGATATTGCCTCAACCACCACAGCTGCAGCGACTGTCAACAGGATTGTTCAGGATCTATCGAACCTATTGTCAGTTGGTTATGCCATAGCACAACCTCAGTAGCAGCAGCTAGATCATGAGTCTTAGCTATGTGCTGGCAGAATACTGCTATTTGTCAATACATACAATTTGACTGCCAGTAGATCTAAATGTATGACCTGCAGTGACTTGGGTGTAGTAAATGAAATAGAGAATATTCAGTATCTCGCTACTAGAGTGCAGTATGCGCAGTATGAATGAGGTATGTGTGCAGTATGATAGGATTCATAGTGCGAAAGATGTCTGAATACAACCCATCACATGCTCCTATTAACGTCAGTATGTCAAGCGATGAAGCTTCGATTGTCGAGATATATATATATATATATATATATATATATATATATATATATATATATATACTGAGAGGCAGTCTTTAAGTTAGAAGCTGGAGGTGCCGTCATATACTTTAAACATTCAGTTGTAGTGAACTTAAAACCTTTAGAGTGCTTTAGTGATTGCAGCAGACTGAGCCTTTGGCGTACATATTTTAGAGCTGCATACAGTGACTTTGTAGAGTATTTGTGCACGAATAGTGTAAATATAAAGCAATTAGAACATCGCATAAATGCATGAAGTCAACTAGTGTAAAACAATGTAAGTGTTGAGCCTGTATCTACAAAATCTGTGGAAACCAAATTTACTGAAGGCTAATTGCGCCTGTAGTCCTGAATATGATTCAGGCTAAATTTAAGATGTAGAGAAAATAATTATTTGGTCAATACCAAAAAAACTGAATGATTGTGTTGCACTGTATATATGCGTGAATAAAGAAATAATAATACAAAAAATTTTTTCTTATCGTCACATCACATTCCATCCTGTGATAAAAAGAGGTACAAAAACAATCGCTACTTACTGAGAGGATCAGTGTTGATGCATGTTCTGGACCAAGGTGGAGTCCAGATATCAGCCCACCACCCAGTAGCCCAGCTCCAGGCACCATACCTCCCATCGCTCCATACTATAATGGCCACCTACCAAAGCCAACCACCTCAGAGCTACCCTTGAATCGCCTGGCGAACAGATTTTTTGTCTTGTATTTTAATATTGAGCGCTTTACGGTGATGTGTAAATGCTTTTGTTCTTGTAGAACAGAAGCATGTGAATAAAAATGTGAATAATGGTGATAATTATTACCTACATGTAACATTTTTTTCAGATTAATTCTATCATCTGTAATAGATTGTAGGGATTAGGTTCTTTTTTCCCCCCTCCCCCCCCCCCCCCCCTCCCATGAACCATGGACCTTGCCGTTGATGGGGAGGCTTGCGTGTGTCAGCGACACAGATAGCCGTACCATAGGTGCAACCACAAAGGAGGGGTATCTGTTGAGAGACCAGACAAACGTGTGGTTCCTGAAGAGGGGCAGCAGCCTTTTCAGCAGTTGCAGGGGCAACAGTCTGGATGATTGACTGATCTGGCCTTGTAACACTAACCAAAACAGCCTTGCTGTGCTGGTACTGCGAACAGCTGAAACCAAGGGGACACTACAGCTGTAATTTTTCCCGAGGGCACGCATCTTTACTGTATGGTTAAATGATAATGGCGTCCTCTTGGGTAAAATATTCCGGATGTAAAATAGTCCCCTATTCGGATGTCCCGGCAGCGACTACTCAGGAGGACGTCGTTATCAGGAGAAAGAAAACTGGCATTCTACGGATCAGAGTGTGGAATGTCAGATCCCTTAATCGGGCAGGTAGGTTAGAAAATTTAAAAAGGGAAATGGATAGGCTAAAGTTAGATGTAGTGGGAATTAGTGAAGTTCGGTGGCAGGAGGAACAAGACTTCTGGTCAGGTGAATACAGGGTTATAAATACAAAATCAAATAGGGGTAGTGCAGGAGTAGGTTTAATAATGAATAAAAAATAGGAGTGCTGCTGAGCTACTACAAACAGCATACTGAACGCATTAATGTGGCCAAGATAGAAACGAAGCCCACACCTACTACAGTAGTACAAGTTAATATGCCAACTAGCTCTGCAGATGACGAAGAGACTGATGAAATGTATGATGTGGTAAAAGAAATTATTCAGATAGTGATGGGAGATGAAAATTTAACAGTCATGTGTGACTGGAATTCGATAGTAGGAAAAGGAAGAGAAGGAAACGTAGTAGGTAAATATAGAATGAGGCTATGAAATGAAATAGGAACCCACCTGGTAGAATTTTGCACAGGGCATAACTTAATCATAGCTAACACTTGGCTCAAGAATTAGAAAGAAGGTTGTATACATGGAAGAGGCCTGGAGATACTGGAAGGTTTCAGATAGATTATATAATGGTAAGACAGAGATTTAGGAACCAGGTTTTAAATTGTAAGACATTTCCAGGGGCGGATGTGGACTCTGACCACAGTCTATTGGTTATGAACTGTAGATTAAAACTGAAGAAACTGCAAAAAGTTGGGAATTTAAGGAGATAGGATCTGGATAAACTGAAAGAACCAGAGGTTGTAGAGAGTTTAAGGTAGCGCATTAGGGAACGATTGACAGGAATGGGGGAAAGAAATACGGTAGAAGAAGAATGGGTAGCTTTGAGAGACAAAATAGTGAAGGCAGCAGAGGATGAAGTAGGTAAAAGACGAGGGCTAGTAGAAATCCTTGGGTAACAGAAGATATATTGAATGTAATTGATGAAAGGAGGAAATATAAAAATACAATAAATGTAGCAGGCAAAAAGGAATACAAACGTCTCAAAAATGAGATCGACAGGAAGTGCGAAATGAATGGCTAGAGGACAAGGATGTAGAGGCATATCTCACTAGGGGTAAGATATATACTGCCTACAGAAAAATTAAAGAGACCTTTGGAGAAAAGAGAACCACTTGTATGAATATCAAGAGCTCATATGGTAGCTCAGTTCTAAGCAAAGATCGGAAAGCAGAAAGATGGAAGGAGTATATAGAGGGTCTATACAAGGGCGATGTAATTGAGGACAGTATTATGGAAATGGAAGAGAATGTAGATGAAGATGAAATAGGAGATATGCTACTGCGTGAAGAGTTTGACAGAGCTCTGAAAGACCTAAGGCGAAACAAGGCCCCGGGAGTAAACATTCCATTAGAAGTACTGACAGCCTTGGGAGAGCCAGCCCTGACAAAACTCTTCCATCTGATGAGCAAGATGTATGAGAGAGGCGAAATACCCTCAGACTTTAAGAAGAATATAATTCCAATCCCAAAGGAAGCAGGCGTTGACAGATGTGAAAATTACCAAACTACCAGTTTTAATAAGTCATGGCTGCAAAATACTAATGCGAATTCTTTACAGACGAATGGAAAAACTAGTAGAAGCCAATCTTGGGGAAGATCAGTTTGGATTCTGTAGAAATGTTGGAACACGTGAAGCAATACTGACCCTACGACTTATCTTAGAAGAAAGATTAAGGAAAGGCAAACCTACGTTTCTAGCATTTGTAGACTTGGAGAAGGCTTTTGACAATGTTAACTGTAATACTCTCTTTAAAATGCAGGGAGTAAAGGTTATTTACAATTTGTACAGAAACCAGATGGCAGTTATAAGAATCGAGGGGCATGAAAGGAAAGCAGTGGTTGAAAAGGGAATGAGGTAGGGTTGTAGCCTATCCCCAATGTTATTCAATCTGTATTTTGAGCAAGCAGTAAAGGAAACAAAAGAAAAATTCGAAGTAGGAATTAAAATCCATGGAGAAGAAATAAAAACTTTGAAGTTCGCCGATGACATTGTAATTCTGTCAGAGATAGCAAAGGACCTGGGAACCTGCTGAACGGAATGGAGGGTGTCTTGAAAGGAGGATATAACAGGAACATCAACAAAAGCAAAACGAGGATAATGGAATGTAGTGGAATTAAGTTGGGTGAAGCTGAGGGAATTAGATTAAGTAATGAGACATTTAAAGTAGTAAATGAGTTTTGCTATTTGGGGAGCAAAATAACTGATAATGGTTGAAGTAGAGAGGATATAAAATGCAGACTGGCAATGACAAGGAAAGCGTTTTTGAAGGAGAGAAATTTGTTAACATCAAGTATAGATTTAAGTGTCAGGAAGTCGTTTCTGAAAGTATTTGTATGAAGTATAGCCATGTATGGAAGTGAAATATGGACAATAAATATTTTGGACACGAAGAGAATAGAAGCTTTCGAAATGTGGTGCTGCAGAAGAATACTGAAGATTAGATGGGAGATCACATTACTAATGTGGAGGCATTGAACAGAATTGGGGAGGAGAGAAATTTGTGGCACAACTTGACTAGAAGATGGGATCGGTTGGTAGGACATGTTCTGAGGCATTAAGGGATCACCAATTTAGTGTTGGAGGGCAGTGTGAAAGGTAAAAATCATAGAGGAAGACCAAGGGATGAATACACTAAGCATATTCAGAAGGATGTAGGTTGCCATAGGTACTGGGAGATGAAGAGGCTTGTACAGGATAGAGTAGCGTGGAGAGCTGCATCAAACCAGTCTGTGGACTGAAGACCATAACAACAACAACAACAACAACAGGTTCTTTTGTAAATAATGACAGTGATATAGCAAAAGATAACTATGATTTTATTAACAGTAATTTTTCACGTCTTTTATGCTTTATAGATACACATACCACAGTGAAAATAATTTTATATGCACTTTAAAGATGCATGCAGTGGAACTTCGATTTTAAGTTCTCTGATTGTATCTTGTTTTTTTTTTTTAGTTTTTTTTTGCGATTTGTTGCCAAAAATTCATAGTTGCTGTTGTGAAACACCCATGAGAACAATACTAAAACTGCCTGTATTTTACTTTCCTTCCTAGTAAAGTTTACCTCGATTCTAGGTCTTACTCGACATTTCGCTTGACTTCAACCTGTTTTCTTCCTATTGATATTTGATGTGACTGAGTAAGTTATACAGTGGCACAAAAGACAGACTGTTCACACCACAGGTGGTGGTGGTGGTGGTGGTGGTGGTGGTGGTGGTGGTGGAGCTAAGGGAATAATTTAGGCCATTGCGGAAAGAGGAGACATGAAAGGAAATGCTGACACAACTTGCAATGTTTAGCTTTAACGCGCAATTATGATACAACTACTGATAGACTGTGGCAGCAACGGGAAAACAGGACAGTCGATGAAAAGTGTTCCATGCCGAGCCAATATGTGCCAAAGGGCCCCAGCTGCTGTCCTTCCTCCTGCCGCTTATAACTCAATCTCCTCTTTTGGCATGTATTTCCGATGCACTGTATTCACCAACAATATCGATCGCCAATCTATTAAATTCAAGACTGCGTCTCAAAGAATATGCTAATTCAAAATCGAGGAAATGTTGGTCATTTCCGGGTAGTTGGCTCTTATTGGTTGGTGACTTGTTCAAGGAGGAAGCCAAAGGAGCGGGTCAAGGTGGTGCGGACACTCCCTGTCACCTAAATGAAATTACATAGCATCTAGTTGCTGTTTACTGAAACTGAGAGATGTGAGGGGTGATCAAAAAGTTTCTATTTGAGAGCACTGCAGCAGCATATGTGCAATGTAGCATGGCTCCAGTGCTGGTATATAAGCACCTTCATGTGGGTAAGGGATTAGTGGGACATTCATGTCTTTCCAATGTGCTTATGGTAAATGCGGAAATCTGAACTATGGTCACCTTATTACTAGATGTGACTGAACAGGACCAACTTGTTGTCATTCTTTTCTTGATGGCTGGAGGACAAACACTGGTAGATAGCTATCTGAGAATGAAGAATGTGTATGGGGCAGTGTGTGTGTGTCTAAAGTGGAATGGTACTATAAAGGGTGCTGCTGCTTCATGATAATGCATGTCCTCATATTGCAAATGTCATAATGCAGAAGTTACACCAACTCAAGAGGGAGACACTCAAGCACCTGCCCTATACTCCTGATCTCTCCCCCCAAGCGATCTCATGACTTCAGTCACTTAAAAAAGCCCTTGAAGGGTAAAAGATTCCTATCTGACAAGGATGTGCAGCAGTCAGCTATGAACTACTTCATATGGCATGGTGTTTTATGAAACAGATATCCTTAGCCTGGTGTGTGGCTGGAACGAGTGCCTTAGTGTCCACAGCAGTTTTGCCTCAGTGGCATATCGATTTTGGACTGTAAGTCCTTTGAGCAGAAACTTTTTGCTTTTCCCCTTACATTTTGATTTTCAGTTGTACGAAAAAGGACAAAAACTAACAGTAGTCAACAAGGCCATCGATAGATTTCAATTACTGGCCTATTATGATAGATCTATTGGGCACTGCCTATACATACTGTAGCTTAGACCAGCTATTGTATATTGTTGGCCTTACTTGAGTCCAGTTGCTTTGTTACTCACTACAGTTCTTACTTACAGCTGAATTTGTATGACTACATCTACATCCACTCTGCAAACCACATGTGAAGTGCATGAGAGGGGGTACATCCCACTGTACCAGTTATTAGGGTTTTTTCATGTTCCATTCTCATTTGAACATCTCTGTGCATGCCACAATTATTCTAATCTTGTCTATGTGAGTGAACAGCAATGGTCCCAACACACTTCTCTGCAACCCACCCGACCTTAACTACAATATCTGACGATGACTCTACATCCAAAATACCGTGCTGCGTCCTCCCTACCAAAAAGTTCTCGGTCCAGTCACAATTTCACTTTATACCCCATGTGACACAACTTTTGACAACATGCGTAGGTGTGATGCTGAGTCAAATTCTTTATGGAAATCAAGAAATACTGCATCTACCTTCCTGCCTTGATCCAAAGATTTCGATATGTCATGTGTAAGCTTTAGATCAAAGCAGTCAATAAGTGCTGCCATTTGTTGTTCTTGTGATGTGTGCTGTTCTGATAGCTTCTAATTACAGATACGTTTGTAAAAACAAAGAAGAGGAAAACCTATCTGATTCGTCCACTACCATTACGGTAAGATAAAAATATGTATGCACTACTATAACAGTGTAATTACTTATCTTTTGCAGTTTAATGTTCGCACTGGAGACGTTATTTGAAGACTGGTAGAACATTGGGGCTACAATTTTTCAGTACTTCAGGTGGCACCGGAGCAGTAAACATCATTACAAATACATTAAATTAAAATCAGTGCATAAAAACAAACTTGGACTTGCCTGTGTCGCTCAAAATCGCTTTGGTGAACAAAAATATCGCCCAAACGGTGATGATAGCATTTCTTTAAAAAAAATGCCAAAAATTGTATCATTAGTAACCCAAATATCTCACAGTCTGGTCATCCAGGTGGTACTCAGTTGTGGAAACCGGTTCCAATACGGGTGATGACAGCATATCCCATAGTTCGCTCATTTCTTAAAGACTTCTCAGCAGGCTGCTTGAACTCGTCCGAGCAGACCCTCCCCCCCCCCCCTTTTTTTCGCCCAAGATCTATTTATGCTCCTGTATTACTACTACTACAGTAAATGAAACCACAAATTCCCTGCACAATTAAATCTTAAAATATGCGCGCATTCATGCCCTATAAATGACGCAACATGCACAATTAAAGAAAAACTTAGAATATCAGAATTCCGTCTTCCATTGTAACGCATTTTATTTTACTTGAAAACAATACCATTTACAGCAAACCGAGCGAGGTGGCGCAGTGGTTAGCACACTGGACTCGCATTCGGGAGGACGACGGTTCAATCCCGTCTCCGGCCATCCTGATTTAGGTTTTCCGTGATTTCCCTAAATCGTTTCAGGCAAATGCCGGGATGGTTCCTTTGAAAGGGCACGGCCGATTTCCTTCCCAATCCTTCCCTAACCCGAGCTTGCGCTCCGTCTCTAATGACCTCGTTGTCGACGGGATGTTAAACACTAACCACCACCACCACCATTTACAGCAACCAGTTTTTCCAAATTCTGCACCGACCAGGGTACCTATGCATCTCGAGGCACTAAGCTAGCAATCTATGGATTCAGAGGGCGATGTGGTTCTACGTCTACATCTTCATCTATACTCTGCAAACCATCGTGAAGTGCACGGTAGAGGTATATCCCATTGTACCAATTATGAGGGTGTCTTTGTGTCCCATTCATGGATGGGGCACGGGAAGAATGATTGTTTGAATACCTCCATGCATGCAGTAATTATTCTAACCTTATCCTCATGATCCCTGTTTGAGCGATACGTAGGGGGTTGTAGTATGTGGGGCGGCGGGTGGAATAATTGTTATTAAATGTAGAATGTAATGTAGAAAAGATGCATTTCCCGGCCGATGCCCCATATGTGGGGCAGCGGGTGGAATAATTTGTTATATTAGTGTTCCTATTATTTATTTATTTATTGCTGTTGTTTGCCGTTCTCAACACTGGCTCTCTAACTACAATATTGGCAAGCAGAAAGTGATTAGCAAAACGTGAAGCCTGTAATTAGAATTCCTAGTGCCCACTTCATCTGAGAAATACATTTATAGCTACAACTTATAGCTCTGAGGAATTAGGAGCTTGTCTGGGATTCATAATCAAAAACGATTCTCTCTAAAATGTTCACTATATTCTGGAAGTCACAGACCAAAATGAATCCACACAATTCAACTGCCAGAGCAGTTCAGAGTCTAATGAGCTGATGCAACTATAACTGTTCAAACTAAATGTTTCAGTGAATATTCGCCATAATTTGATGATAATGTTCATCAAACGCCACGCTAAATAATGGTAGAATGTTTGTCCCGCGACGGCACGTGAAAATACGACATACGCAAACTGAAGATAGATCATTAAAGTCATCCCAGAATCAACACTTCACACGAAAACGATTTCATGGTTACGCATATCCCGAGTAACTTATTGGGGCATCCGAGGCTGTTCATAGCAATGATACCGGCGCGATGCGACTCCCGGCACAGGTGGTGCGCTAATCAGCATCTGGAGAGAACTGGGGTCTTTCTCTTTCGCGCAGCGTTCTTATATATAAAGCCGCGGTGTGGACGGCTAAGGGAATGCCTGATCAAATCCGCTCTCCCGACTAGCCGCTGGGCTAGTAATGCACCACTTTAAGTTATCGAATAAATCATTGCTTCCTTTGCTGATGGCCAATGAAGCTCTCAATTTAAATGTGAAATCAGCACACTGGTAAGTAATCATAATAAAAGTCTGGCGTGGCTAAGTCAAATATTTTGGGCGAGAGAATTAATTTAATTACACTACACGCAGTAGACGAGCTCTGAACTTGCCCTTTGGAGATACGCTATCGCTATAGTTTTATAGTTATTCGGTTGAAACTTCTCACATCTTTATGATTATAGCGGATCTCCCTTCCACTGAAATTTAAACATCCCAGCCTTATTTATTCGCCTACTTAATCTATCTTGCTTCCTTAATTTTTAAGACAAAAACCAGAAAATCATGAATTTCAACTAAAATTTTAATTTGTGAGATGCAGAATACTGTTTCTACTAATTTATTATGAAAAAGGAATCTAAATATAAATTTTTTAAGTTTCTACCTCTTTTGTGTTGCGCCAATAATTTTTACGGAAAAACGTCCAAATTACGAAAATGGTTGAAGTTATTAAACTGATATCCAACACATATTGATTTAGTGTTGCTCCTGACATGCTAGAAACGTTTCAGGATATTTACTTGATTTTTAAAGTATTGCGCAACACTTATGACGTCAGAGCTAGTTACATTGGACTGGCTGGCACACAATGGAAAGGCTGATGTGAATTTTATATAGGCTGCTTCCCTACACCTCCCTCTACTTAATTTTTTTTAATGTAAATGGAAAAAAAATTAATTACAAAAAGGGAAGCAAGAGTACAGCTTAACTCCCTGTGAAAAATTAAAATTGAAATGTAAACATATAGAAATATTAAAAGAAAACTTATTACCTACTTCAATTATTTAAGTTTCTGGCATGTTCACTGCCTCTTAAGCAACATTATCACCCAAAATTTAAGCAAAATCAATGTAACACTTTGGCATACATATTGCCTTAGACAAACAGACACATAAAAATATGTAAAATTATGAAAATCTTAAATCCATTAAATACATTTTTACATACACAAATTCAAAGAAAATAACACAGTTATTCATGATACATAAACAGATAATTATATCTTAGCAGTCTTTTCTAAACCTGAAAAAAAATTTCACAAATCATGACAATTTCATTTTTACACACGCAGTTGTAGCCGCTTTGGCTAGCGTTCTACACTTCCATTCACAAGGGTAGAGGAGGGGAAGTTGCTATGGAGTGCGTCCTTCACTACATGGGGAAAGGGGAGGAGTCACTGTGAGTTGTGTCCAAGTCACTCCACGCTTTCACGTAGCTACCAGGCTGCCATTATCTGGTTTTTCCTGTAGAACAAACAAAAATAGTGCCTCAGACTCTGTTCACTTAATATCTAAGGGTGGGTCACAATGAAATGGGGATGTATACATTTTATCTTTCAATATGTTACTGGAACAAAGTTAACAGAACTTTTTCAATTTTACTCTCGCGGTTACTTGTCATAAAATCGGTAAACAAATGGCTCAAAACGCCGTTAGTCACGTACTAGAGAAAATTTGTGCTCAAGGCATACAATCATAAATTATATTTAATCTCAGTTTATTATTTCTGGGCCGGAACACTGAACCAACGCTCGGTACATTCCTGATACATTTGTATTTTATTTACTTAGCTGACTCATCTTCGATTACCTTATTCTTAGAGATAGTATGAGTATATTTGATTAGTAGTTGTCTTCTCAGCTTCTTTGTACATGTGAGTGACTTGTGGTAATAGTACAGTTCTGAGTGTTCAAAACACACTACGTGTAGTTGACTACTAAATCCACTTATTGGTCCTCTGCTGTTCCACATCTGCAATTATGTACGTACTTCATCGAAGTGTATTTATGCTGAGCTATAAATAATGTTTCATGTCTGCCATCATGTTACTCAATTATGTTGCTAGTGTGTACTTATTTAATACTCACTCTATTAACATTTAATGCATAGGATAGCACATTTATTTCATATCTATAGTGTATTGCAGCTGATCAGTTTGCTCACGTGGCAATCCATTTCCACTCGATCGGACGCTGAAACCACGGGTAGTCTCTCTTGACCTACCACTAAAGTGCATTAAGTAATTATGGACGAGCGTAATGCTAAATTCCTTAAACCTATAGGACACCATGAGCTGCTCTGTCTCATCTAACATAAGGGTACCTATGGTCGCATTCACGCCTCCAACTCATAACCTCAATACATGTAGGTGTGTTCTGTCACACACTACACCAAATAACGGCCAGCTCCAACCTTATAAATATTTCAAGGACGTTTCCTTCATGTCTCAACCACAAACACTGTTCAATTCTATTACACTGCCATTCCTTGCTACACAAGGTGAGTTCATTTTTACAACTTATCTGCATATTTATTATAACACTAAGCAATCTCTTTTACTATTAATTAGTTAGCTCTACAGCATACAATAGGTTTCACTGCCACTTCAGATCCTGCTTGTACACGAATTTGTATATCTTTTTAAATTACTGTTGGTGGACAATTTCCAATAAAACAACAATTTTGTACTTATAATATTACCAGGGTTCTATACATACTTGTTACTCAAATACCTTTGTATCTTAATTACATCATACTTCTCTGTTGTTTATGTCACTGTTAGGTTTGTCACATTAGGTATTTCTTCACTAATCGGTGGATAGAATGGTTACAAAACTCATGACTTGATATCCATGACGGAAAATTTTTGTATTGCAAAGAAGGAGTCGAAACTTTGGTGGATAGGAAAGATGAAGAATGAGTGAGACCTGAAAAGGAAAGAAGATCTCACACAGCTGGGACTGCACAGCTGCCACACTGGTAGAGGTTACAGAACAACCTCCTCCCTACGGAATTCATTCACTATGTATGAATTTCTTTAGGTCGATCACGTTCCTGAGACCTAATAGCTTTTTACTCTTAGGGTACTCTAGCCTATATGCATTGGCATGTGGTTTTCCTATGATCCTGAAAGGTCCTTGGTATATTAACATGAATTTCTTTATTTCTTCTTCTTCTTCTTCTTCTGTGTTTAGCTTATTTTTACTAAGATTAACACCTTCGTCCCAATATCTCCTATTTTTCAGAACTCGTATAGGCAGCTCCCAAGTTTCATCATTAGTTACTACATGTTTATCAATAAAAGGTACCGTAATTACTCGGGTTATCGGCAAGACCAATTTTAACTGGCTTCTTTCAAAGTCAACAACACTCTGATATTTTGACAAGAAATCTATGTCAATTAAAACCTCAATAATGAGATTGTTTACAATTAAGCATGGATGATCAATTAAATTACCATTAATATCAAAGGGCAGCCAAGCTTCTTGCTTTACCGTTTTTGACACCTTGCCAGTAGCATCAATTATTCTTAGTCCTGATACGCTCATTACTGTAAGCTTGTCTTTACCAGGTAATGCATCAAAGAAGGACAGAGATATCGCACTCACCTCACTTCCGCTGTCTAAGAGACAACGTACATTGATACCCAACATATTCACTATTATTATAGGGTGGCTTATTCTAGTTTGTACAGGTGGTTCCTCAAACTCATCCAATAGTTCCTTTTGGATTTGTCTCCAACTAAAGTGATCGACATCTGTCTTCATTACATTTAGGTCAAAGTGTGTAGGGGTTTCCTAAATTACATTTTCAGCTGCCTTTTCCAGTCAGTCTATTAATTTCAAATCGAAACACCGCACGACTTCATTACATTTAGTTTGCTGAACATGACCCAAATTACTGTAGTCTGAGCGATTCTGCGCCTCCAGACCGGGCATAACACTAGTTACAGCTAAACCACTTTCATTATTAACGTCGGGTTCCTTCTCAAGTGACAACTGGTCACAGCTACTGGGTTCATCGACCCACAACAGGCTATCCTCTACATTCTCACTTACCTCCTGTCCTAAATCTATTAGCACAGTATCAACATCCTGCACAGGCACTTTAGATAAGAGCACATCATCCTCATCGTAAATATAAGCATGAATTTCTTCTGCTTCTTCACCTGACAATTCAATATTTTGTAGCTCTTCCCTACCATTACACTGCTGCGCCTTCTCTTTTTCTTCCCACTTAGAAAGTGTCTCTAACACGGTATCTATCAAATACTGTGAGTGATCTAATAATTCTGCTGTATCCTTAGATGCTACCGACCCCTCATCCATATGTTCAGTCTGAGTATTCTGATCTGTCTTACCAATTACTGTAATTACTGGCTTAGGAAAAGTAACCGCCTGGTGGGCGCCAGTGTCCTCATAGACGGGAACTAGTTTTCCTGCCTCTGCCTACTACTGTTACCTATATTTGTATTATTGTTAACTGGCACAGCATTGCTTTCCGCACTGTTGTTTACCTGCATAATTTTGTTCGGAACAAAATTACTATCATTTGGATGCCATTGTTGGTTCTGATAATTATTTCTCCAATTCCTACCTCTCTTAGGATGGCGAACACCTACTGTTCTGATGTTTATATTGCCATTCTGCTCGTTCTTAAAATTACTACTAGTGTTATTAGCATTTCTGTTATTACGTGCTTGCTCCTCATTGGCAGCCACGCGCTCTACACGTTCCAAATATTCAATGAAACGATCCAGATTGTCTCTAGGGGCAGATATAATTCTAGTTTGCCAATACCATGGCAGTTTGGCTTCAAGACCTAGTATTATCACTTCAGGTTTTAGCTTTTCGGCCAAATGTGACAAATGTAAGATCCATGACCTGGCAAACTCTTTAATAGATTCCTTGCCGACATTGAAGCGTTTTCCACTCCAAAATTCTCTCAACACTTCATTTTGCTTATTACTAGACCAATACTCATTAATGAAAGCTGTTTTAAATTCCGCTAATGTTTTACACTTCAACATAACATCAGCTGACCAACGCATGGCGTCACCTGCTAAATGGCTTCTAATAAATGAGATTTTCTCTCGTTCAGACCAAGTTGGTGGAATCACATATTCAAAATCGTTCCAGAAATCTAGCGGGTGGATATTTTTATCTGGATCGAACCGCAAGAACTGCCGACACCCGATAAATGCGGCGTTTGCAGCTACAACTTGTTGCATACTACCATTACCAGAAGTTACTAAAGCTACTTTACTCTCAGTGTTAGCAATGTTAGTACTAATATTTTCTACTCTCATCTCAACATTATCTACTCTTTGCACAATATGAGTAGTATCAGTTTTGATTGCATCTACTTCCGCTTGACATATGTTTACTTTTATATTAACATCTTTAAACCTATCTGAGCACAGTTCAGATTCCGCCTCGATCTTTTCTGTTAACTTGTGCTCCAGCTTCGCATCTTCCATTTGGAAGTCTCTGCGAACCTCAGCAACTTCGGATTTTACTGTTTTATACATTTCAGAAAATTGTTGAGCAACCTTTTTCTTAATATCCTCATGATTGTAATCAATTTTATAATTTAAACTGTCCAGATTCTCTTCCACCTTATTGCAGCCAGTCTTGAAGGAAGTTTCTAATTCAGCTTTATTGGATTCTAATTTAATGTCCATTACCTCAAATCGTTTATTAAAATTAGTTTGGCTGACCACAATCTCATACTTTAATTCAGCATTACTGGTAGCTATTGCTTGTAATATAACATTTAAATCAATAGCCCCAGTATCTTTGGGTTGCTCACTAGCTGGTTTTTTATCATACTCAGGTGATGATAAACTAGCTCCAATATCAGAATCATCAAAACGAAATGAAACATCGGATTGATCAGTCATATCTAACTTATCCTTTTTAAACTCTACCACCTCTGATGACTGTTTCATTTTTAATTCATCAGAGAAACTATCATCCAATAACTTAACAATTTCTGATTTCTACTTTACTACAGGGGTCTCTATTATTAAATCATTGCCCCTTTTCACACTACTGTCAGGAGACAATACTTCATATTTCACTTTAACATTACTATTTTCATGCATATTTACACTTCAACTATTGTCTGGATTTACAGCTCCCTCAACAGACATAGGTTCTGTTTTAAGTTTAACCTCAGTTTCTTCTGGCGGTTCCATCGCCGACAGTCTTTTAGTGCAGGTTAGTAAAAATTTTAACAGCTTTTCACTTAGTTCCTTCTGCACGACGTATGGCGTTGCCGGCCGGGCGTACCAGGATTGCTGATGCGACGCGGCACGTTGAACTGCAGACGGCACTTCGACGGCTGCTGTATGTTTGCTTGGCACGCAACTGCAGGCGCGGCTCTGGTTGCTCTGGCAGACGACTGCGGTGAGGCGAAACTGGCTTCTCGCGATGCCGGCAGCGCCGCTAGACTCAGCGCCAGCTCCGTCAATCCAGATGCATTGTTGCCCGCATCTCGTGGTCGAGCGGTAGCGTTCTCGCTTCCCACGCCCGGGTTCCCGGGTTCGATTCCCGGCGGGGTCAGGGATTTTCTCTGCCTCGTGATGGCTGGGTGTTGTGTGCTGTCCTTAGGTTAGTTAGGTTTAAGTAGTTCTAAGTTCTAGGGGACTGATGACCATAGATGTTAAGTCCCATAGTGCTCAGAGCCATTTGAACCAGATGCATTGTTAATCCAATTGCGTCGTCCACATACACACGTAGCACTGTCTATCACTGTTCCATTGCTCAGTTGCGTGTCGCATTTCACTCCCGAATCCGAATATTTAAAATCACTTTCACTTTTACTCAGTTTCTTTCCCGGCTGATGCAACATATGTGGGGCGGCAGGTGGAATAATTGTTATTAAATGTAGAATGCAATGTAGAAAAGATGTATTTCCAGGCTGATGCCCCATATGTGGGGCAGCGGGTAGAATAATTTGTTATATTAGTGTTCCTATTATTTATTTATTTATTGCTGTTGTTTGCCGTTCTCAACACTGGCTCTCTGACTACAATATTGGCAACCAGAAAGTGATTAGCAAAACGTGAAGCCCGTAATTAGAATTCCTAGTGCCCACTTCATCTGAGAAATACATTTATAGCTACAGCTTGTAGCTCTGAGAAATTAGGAGCATGTCTGGGATTCATAATCAAAAACGATTCTCTCTAAAATGTTCACTATATTCTGGAAGCCACAGACCAAAATGAATCCACACAATTCAACTGCCAGAGCAGTTCAGAGTCTAATGAGCTGATGCAACTATAACTGTTCAAACTAAATGTTTCAGTGAATATTCGCCATAATTTGATGATAATGTTCATCAAACGCCACGCTAAATAATGGTAGAATGTTTGTCCCGCGACGGCACGTGAAAATACGACATACGCAAACTGAAGATAGATCATTAAAGTCATCCCAGAATTAACACTTCACTCGAAAACGATTTCATGGTTACGCATATCCTGAGTAACTTATTAGGGCATCCGAGGCTGTTCATAGCAATGATACCGGCGCGATGCGACTCCCGGCACAGGTGGTGCGCTAATCAGCATCTGGAGAGAACTGGGGTCTTTCTCTCTCGCGCAGCGTTCTTATATATAAAGCCACGGTGTGGACGGCTAAGGGAATGCCTGATCAAATCCGCTCTCCCGACTAGCCGCTGGGCTAGTAATGCACCACTTTAAGTTATCGAATAAATCATAGCTTCCTTTGCTGATGGCCAATGAAGCTCTCAATTTAAATGTGCAATCAGCACACAGGTAAGTAATCATAATAAAAGTCTGGCGTGGCTAAGTCAAATATTTTGGGCGAGAGAATTAGTTTAATTACACTATACGAAGTAGACGAGCTCTGAACTTGCCCTTTGGAGATACGCTATCGCTATAGTTTTATAGTTATTCGGTTGAAACTTCTCACATCTTTATGATTATAGCGGATCTCCCTTCCACTTAAATTTAAGCATCCCAGCCTTATTTATTCGCCTACTTAATCTATCTTGCTTCCTTAATTTTTAAGACAAAAACCAGAAAATCATGAATTTCAACTAAAATTTTAATTTGTGAGATGCAGAATACTGTTTCTACTAATTTATTATGAAAAAGGAATCTAAATATAAATTTTTAAGTTTCTAGCTCTTTTCTGTTGCGCCAATAATTTTTACAGAAAAACGTCCAAATTACGAAAATGGTTGAAGTTATTGAACTGATATCCAACACATATTGATCTAGTATTACTCCTGACATGCTAGAAACGTTTCAGGTTATTTACTTGATTTTTAAAGTATTGCGCAACATTTATGACGTCAGAGCTAGTTACATTGGACTGGCTGGCACACAATGGAAAGGCTGATGTGAATTTTATACGGCGTAATTAGGCAGCTTCCCTACATCCAGAGTAACTGTTAACAGACTTTCTCTGGATAGTTTACTTCTGTCTTGATGGGTCTGCCATTTTAGTTCCTTTAGTATCTCTGTGACATTCTCCCCTGGATTAAACAAACCTGTGACCATTCGCGCTGCCCTTCTTTCTATACATTCAGTACCACCTATCTGGTACTGGTCATACGCACTTCAGCACTATACTATGATGGGTTGCACGAGTGATTTGTAAGCAATCTCTTTAGTAAACTGATTACAGTTCGCTAGTATTCTACCAATAAACTGAAGTCTATCACCTGCTTTACGCACGACTGAACCTATGTGATCATTCCATTTCATATCCCTACAAAGTGATCACCCAGGTGTGTTTGTACGACTAGCCCAATTACAACAGTGACTCACTGATGTTATAGTCATGGGATACTACACTTTCTTTTTCATTTTGTGAAGTGCACAATTTTACATTTCTGAACATTTAGAGCAAGTTCCCAATCTCTGCACCCTGTTGAAATTTTATCAAGATCTGCCTGAATATTACCCATCCTCTCTCATATAGTATTTCATTGTAGATAACTGCATCATCTGCAAAAAGCCTGATTTTACTGTTAATATTGTCTGCAAGGACATTAACATACAACATGAACATCAAGGGTCCAATATATTTCCCTGGGGAACGTCCGAAGTTATTTCTACATCTGATGATGACTCACCATCCAAGATAACGTGCTGGATCCTCCCTGCCAAAAAGTACTCAGTGAGTCACAAATTTCAGTTGCTACCTCATAATCGTTCTTTTGACAATAACTATAGGTGCAGTGCTGAGTCAAATGCTTTTCAGAAATCAATAAACACTGCATCTGCCTGGTTGCCCTTATCCAAAGCTTTCAGTATGTCATCTGAGAAAAGTGTGAGATGGGTTTCATATGATCGAGTTTTTCGAAAACCTTGCTGGTTGGTACTGAGGTCTTCCATTCAAGATCAAACTCAGTCGCAAATTCAGTATGAATCTGATAGGGATTGCATCAGGCTCTGGGGCTTCGTTCTGTTTGGTTGGACGAGTCCTGTTTCAAATTGTATTGAATTGGTACGTAAACTTCCTGTCTGATCACCTGCATCCATTCACGTCCATTGTGCATTCCGACAAACATGGGCAACTCCAGCATGACAATGCGATATCCTACACGTCCAGAATTGCTACTGATTGGCTCCAGGGACACTCTTCTGAGGTTAAACACGTTCGCTAGCCACCAAACTCCCCAGACATTAACATTATTGAGCACGTCTGGGATGCCTTGCAGCGTGCTGTTCAGAAGAGATCGCCGCCCCTCGTACTCTTAAGGATTTGTGGACAGCCCTGCAGGATTTATAGTGTAAATTCGCTCCAGCACTACTTCAGACATTAGTCGAGTTCATGCAAAATCATGCTGCGGCAGTTCTGCGTGTTCGTGGGGGTCCTACACGATATTAGGCAGGTGTACCAGTTTATTTGACTCTTCAGTGTTCACTGTAGAACTTTAAATCGACGAACGATCTTGTACAAGCGGTCTCACATAAGGGAAAATTCCTAAATCAGTTTTTATATATAAATAAACGTGCGTATTGTACGGATTTTTCACTTAGCTGATTCTGTGCACACTTGTACACTGGCGTGCCGACGAAGAACACAGCAGCGTAAGTTTATCTCTATCAAAGTCGGTAAAATGTGCAGCACCATCAGCAATCTCAAACGTACTTCATGGGGGCCTGGAGCCTGGTTGAGATCCATCCTCCGGAAACCTTGAAAATGGTTTTCTGTGTTATCCGTTTTCAGTTTACGTAAATCGCTTATTAAAGGTCACAGCCAATTCCATCCACATTCCTTTCTTTCCTGACATATTCCAACCCTCTTAAAGACGCAGCCTCTCTGCTTAATGAAAAGAGCTGCATTGAAGGCAATCTGAACATCTCATCGAAGAGTCATGGCACTAAAAGCCGTATTTACAAATCGAAGGCACCTTGCCGTTGTCATTTTGTACTATGTGCATAATGACGGCTGACTTCTGGAACAACCATATATCATGTCTTCAAGTTTTATAACACGAATTATGTTCTGCTGTGGAATGTCTTATTCCCAATAAACTTAGAACATTAAGTGTAACCATCACAACTCTAAAGTGATTGTAAGTAAACTTCATACACTCTTAACATAAAAAAAACTTCGCTACATGAAGGAATTACCTGAATGGGACGAAAATCAGTAGATGTGATGTACATGCGTAGAAACACAAATTATTACAGTTTCAGAAAAATTGGGCGATTTATTCAAGAGAAAGACACAAACTGAGCAAGTCAGTACCACGTTTGTTCATCTCTGGCCCTTACGCAAACAATTATTCGGCTTTGCATTGATAGACAGAGTTTTTGGATGTCCTCCTGAGGGATATAGTACCAAATTTTGTCCAATTAGGGTGTCAGATCGTCGCCATACAGAGCTGGTTGGAGGATCCTGCCCATAATCCTCCAAACGTACTCATTTGGGGAGAGGTCAACCGATCTTGCTGACCAAGGAAGGGTTTGGCAAACACGAATACAAGCAGCAGAAACTCTCGCCTTGTGCAGGCAGGCATTATCTTGCTGAAATATAAGCCCAGGATGCCTTGCTACGAAGGGCAACAAGACAGGATGTAGAATATCGTTGACACACCACTGTGCAGTAAGGATGCCATGGATGACAACCAAAGGGGTCCTGCTGCGAAAAAGAGGTATCACAGACCACCACTCTTTGTTGTTGGACTGTATGGTAAGTGGCAGTCAGGCTGGTATCTCACCACTGTCCAGGGCATCTCCAAACACGTCTTCGCTGATCATCGGTGTTCAATTTCGAAGTGGGACATATCACTGAAGACAATTCTACTCCTCCTGTCGACGAGATTCCAGGCTGAGGTCGTGTTTGAGGACGCGCTGAACAGTGGAGGGATACCAAACTGACTGTCACCCACCATGCGGCCTGACAACCAGGAGTGATGATCTGTGGTGCCTTTATTTTCATTGTAGGATCCCTTTGATTGTCGTCTGTGGCACCCTTACAGCATAGTGATGCTTCGACGAAATTTTACGATCCATTTTGTTGCCCTTCGTAGAAGCCACCCTGCTCTTCCATTTCAGCGAGGTAATGCCCGCCTGCCCACACATGGCGAGTTTCTACTGCTTGTCTTCGTGCTTAGCGATCCTACCTTTCCCAGTAAGGTCGCTGGGTCCCTGCCCACTTGAGAATGTTTGGAGGTTTATGGAAAGGGCCCTCCAACCATCTCAGGATTTTGACGATCTAACGCCCCAATTGCGCAGAATTTGGCAGTATATCCCTCATGAGGATGTCCAACAACTTTATCAATCAGTGCAAATCTGAATAATCACTTGCATGAGTGCCAAATGGGATCAATTTGTTATTGACTTGCACTATCTGTGAAGCTCTTTCTCTTGAAGAAATCATCCAGTTCTTCTTAAATTTTAATAATTTGTTTCTATATGTGCATCACATTTACCGATTTCTGTCCCATTTGGACGATTCCTTCATGGTGCCTTTTTCCTTAGAGTATACAAACAGCAACATATGTTGTACATCATTCAGGAGTTCATTAGCATCAAAGACTCTATAATCTTATTATCAAGGATAAATACAAACTCATTTATGAGGTCCCACACATTAGAAGCCTAGCTGAAAGCAACGCGTGAATCTGTGTTAAGATACCAAAACTGTGGCTCATAGTATTCACGTATTTTGATTTCTTTTATAAATAAACTTGGTTGCTATAATTTCAAAATGACTGTTTGCAAGCTAGCCTATAGTGGCAGCAGTTCTCCGTCTGCCAAACAACTAAAAAGTCGTAACCACCACACCCAAGAGGTGCCACATTTGTCAGTAGCGCAAGGGAATCTGGCATTCGTCAAATAGTGGACCTTGTGTGGACCACCTAATGAGTTAACTAACTTGACATGCAATTAAATTAATTCCTTCAAAGCCAAAACAAAATAAATGACATTGTAGGGAACATGAAAGGGTGTCATTGCATAACAAGGACCTACAGTATCACAAAGAGATTTATTAACTAGTACCAAGGTCACGAGAGAACAAACATACAAACAGAAACTTCAGCTGTATAACATTTCATTAACACGAACTCAGGCTGGTCGGCAGTAGACTTGGGGAACCTTACTGAAATTTACGTGTAGATGAGACTGGCTACTGTGAGTGCAAGAATACCAATCTAGGCGAACACACTCTGCTGTATCGTTCCACTGATTCGTCTCTCGCATCAAAATATGATTAAGCACGCAATGGACACTGGGAGTAACTACTACAGTTACGAGGCTGCTATAAAAAAAAAGGATGGCTGTGAAAACGATTGATAGGCTTCTGAATTTGCTGAAGCTCCGTAATGTTACCGATGTAACCGGTGAAAGACGAGATGCTGTCATCTGCGTGCGAGCGCTGCCAAAGCTGTCAGGGTCAGTGGCGTGTCGTACTGTGGGAGATGGCCCCACGTCCGCCGGTGACAGTCTCACGTCCGCGAAAATATGAAGTATCGCCCAGGTGTCCGGATGTGTTTACAACTAACTGATCTCTCCACAGAAACGGAAGAGCTCTAGCGACTGTACTCCACGACGGATGAGAAGCAAGTCCTGGCCTCTACCATTGCTCAAAACGTTCTGAATAACAGCCATTCCCTCTAATGTTATTGAATAAACCTATCAGAGCCCAGCAATGGTTAGCGCGTCAATCATGTTTTCAAGCAAGTAGACCCGATCTTCCTCAACTAATCACTGCAGTGTAGTACATATTCTGTTCTCAAAAAAAATAGCACACAATGCCTGGAGGTCGTGCAGCCAAACCCCCGGCGCATTTCACAAGATGGGGAAAGCTTCCTAGTGAAAACAAGCTCCGTCTCGTCCATAAAACGATTTAGTGGGCACCGTTTTGGTGAGGTGCGGTGGCATCTAAGAGACGCGACATCCGGAGAAATTCGTCGTCCCATCGTACAAAGTACACTGTTGTAATAAAAACATTAGCCAGGCGTCAGCCCAACACCTCTTTACCTGGATCTGCACACTGGATAAGGAGACCAGACTTCCACACCATGTCCACTCGCTAATAAAGCACCAGCATGCCCGGCGCCGCCAGTTTCTACAAAAGTGTCATTTTGCATTCAGCCACGGAGTTCCCACCCTCCGCTAGCGGAACAAGTCCAACTGCCAGAATGGTGGCCCATAAACCATTGCACTGCAGGGCCGACGGCCAGTTTTGGTGACTACAAAGGGAGGCTAGAACGAGAGGATTCCGCGAACTCGCTTGCTGCTCGGTGAAAGTTCTAAAGCAATGGTCACCTCCAGCGTCCAAATATCTGTCTCTATAGCCGAGTTTAATTATACTATTGCTACTCTAGTCGTGCAAGTACTGTGAGATCAATCAGTAGTTGGCCCTAACCCTAATAGTCCATCAGATTAATATCAATCAGGGAAAATTTAGATACACCAAAAGCGAATGAAATTGAATGATGATCACCGAAACAAGATGAAAGGAGAAGTACTTGACGGGTGTTACTATGACAGTGGCCTGTCCCGAAGGCACCGCCATCTTTCATTACCCCCACTCACAATAGATCATTTTTCGCCATTTGTAGCTCACTTAAGGCATGGGATAGTGTAACACAACACAAGAACACGTCTCAATTAAAACATCATAACCGCCACTAGTCGTGGCGAGAAACGAAAGAGCAGAGTTCATAGGGGCGAATATTGAAAGCCTCACAGCCAATTTTACTCTCATACCTCTGTGACGCTGATTCATTCACAGGGATACCCACATGTACACACACATACTGTCCGCTAGTTGCAAGGTAGTAGAGCACTGCTCAGTGTTGCCATTGTCGGTTCCATGGACCACATCATCTAGCAGACATCCAGACTTAATTCGTTAACAATGCATAGTTTGTGCCCAGAGCAAACACACACATTCACTAGAAGAAGGAAAGAGGAAATACTTACGAAGGATATTCCTCTCTGTGTGTAAAGTGACCACATACATTCAGTATCCCTGAGCAAAGGAAAGAGACAGCCACAGTGACGTGACCTAATGTCCTTTCACACTGTTTCATTTATGAAACATGTCTGTTACGAAACTTGCATTCACCTTTCATTAACAGATGGAGGACACACTTGTGTAGCTGGGTTTACAAAACGTGTGTCACAATTTGTACATGATAAATATGTTGTATTACAAGACTAACAATAAGTGAAAAACTGGTGTGGATACACACGAAAATAAATTATCCAGGGTACACAAAAGAAAAAAAATAATATCTGATAGTAACGTTACATGAAAACTCAAAACTAGGAATGTTTATAGCAGGGTCAGTCCGACAGTGGCCAGTTGTGGTTTAGTGATTACCAAAACAAAAATGAAACCTACTTACATCTATGGCAAGGAAGCAGACTGACAATTATAGTGTGTAATGTTCATCAATGAAATAGATGATCACAAGAAATTATGTGTCACTGAATATTTGTGCATACAAAAACAATGAAATACATTTTTTCTTTGGTTTATGACGTAAGTTGTGGATGGTAGCATCCTTGGGCTTGATGTATCTCGTGTAGGTGTCGACAGAATTGCTTTACACAAGACACTACATAACGCAGGCTGATGGCGCAGTAGTCTTGGTGCTAGTCGCGGGCTGTCTTACATACCAGGCACACATGTGAGTCGGTGGGTGTGGAAGTCGGTGGCCGTGGCGCAAGACGCTAGATGCACGTCACGCCCCGGCAATACCGATGGTCGCTGTGGGATGCAGGCGGTCACACAGACCATACCCACATGCGGACCCACTGAACACAAGACAGCCACCGTTTGTCGCAGTGTGTTACACCTGATGTCTCCCTCCAGGTGGTACGCTGGTAGGAGGACCAGGTTGCACGTCCTGTAGAGCTGCGAGGTGCTGGTGGCTGTAACAGACCGCGGGCAGTCACGCGGACCACGCCCACATGTGGACCAATTGTCTGGCAGCATGTATGAGGCACTCCAGGACGTCCCATGGCTGCTGGAGACGCCCCTCCGTGGGCGTTGTTCACGGGTAGTCGTGTTGACAGCAGCGCACCCCCCCCCCCCATCCCCCACCACCCTTCTCTTCCAGCTTACACAGCTTGTCAGGCTGGACCACCGGCTGGCATCCGCTCGTCCCACAGAGATTGAAGGTGCGCGCCGGTAGACAGCAGTGGTCAGTGCTCTGGGATCCCCCAAGGTCACATCCCTCGCGTCACCTGTTGACGAAAGCAAGCGTGGCAAGTGGCAGCCATTGTTCATTTCTCTCGACAGGGGTAGCCCTGGTCGTTTGCCTGATTGTCTATCGTGCCTGGCGGGTACACCGTTCCTTCTCTTCAGTCGTTCAAAAATGGTTCAAATGGCTCTGAACACTATGGGACTTAACTTCTGAGGTCATCAGTCACCTAGAACTGAGAACTACTTAAACTTAACTAACGTAAGGACATCACACACAGGCAGGATTCGAACCTGCAACTTTAGCGGTCGCGCGGTTCCAGACTTTAGCGCCTAGAACCGCTCGGCCACCCTGGCCGGCTCTCTTCAATGGCCTTAGCCTCATCCCATGGTGGCCGATTTCTCGCCTGGCCTCCTCGTACCTCCACTAACAGTGCCTGTGGAAGCCTCACCGAAACCCAATTGTTACACTATCCACACATTTTACAAAATCTTATACATAGTTACAGTAGTGTGTTGGATTCTAACAAAAAAACCAAAATATTTACAATCTAGATGATACTAAAAACACAAAAAAGATTAAAATATTTATTCACAGATAGTTACCATGTATGTAGATAAAACAAAATGCAAAATATGGCACATAGCAATAGACATGAAAAATCACAATAATTACTCTAATATCTAAGAGTAGACAGGGGTACCCCTTACTAATTACCTTATATGTAACTTCGCATGCCTTAGACTCTAATTGTGCTTAAAAACCCGCTCCAACAACTTTTATATCCTAAACATTCAGGCATTCACAGTGGTAAACACGAATGGGGGATGATTGGGTGTTGTGTGATGTCCTTAGGTTAGTTAGGTTTAAGTAGTTCTAAGTTCTAGGGGACTGATGACCATAGCTGTTAAGTCCCATAGTGCTCAGAGCCATTTGAACCAACCACACATGGAGACCAAATCTAACATGCAAAACTAAGCCCAACATCCAACAGTAAGTCTAAAAACGTAGTCTTCCAACGTGGTGTCGGCGTCTGGGAAATATGTGAACATTTTAAAGACAAGCACAGGGATCCACAGTAACAAAGGGGCAACACAAAAAAGACAACCTGCACAAAGTGAAATAAAATTGCAATACCTATGTATCCATCTGGCCCGACCTGCGACAACCGAGTCGCGAAATGCCGTCTCCACCTTCTCGCCGAGATACTAATGGTTCGACGGCAGTCCTGCGGTTATACCAAGATCAAGAAATACAAACAATAAAATGGTACTATGCTACAATGAGACGTAACTGATATGCATGAGAAATACGCAGTCCACACGATGTCTCTGTTTTTTCTTTTTTTTTCTGGGGTGCGAATCACTATTCCCCACTATCTTTGTTCCACAATGAGGTTGCACACACACACACACACACACACACACACACACACACACACACGCATTTAAACGTGGAGGTCACCCAACGCACAGCGTCGAGGGCGGGCTCGGCGGTCCCCTTGGCATTTCACGAATCTGAATTCAGCATACGCAACTCAGATGTGGCTAAGCACACTCGAAAAAACTTCACAAAAAAGGGCGTGCCCCTGCGCACTCGAAAATGATCAGGAGATAGGTGCAACACAATGAATATGTGCCCCACTCACTGTCATAAGCATTCGTAAGAGTGGTAAGCACCCCACAACACTACCAGAAACACAAGACCGGCTCAGGTTTTACACATGCCAGATGACGATTCTCCCATCAAGGATACAAAGGCCGAAATCAGTCATGACCCAAAGGCCAAAATCACCCATCCATCAGTCATGACACCAGCAAGAGAATGCATTCGCCCAAACACCAATAAGTACCACTTATAATTATGGCGTTCGCATTCCAAATCAGAGCTCCATGAGAAAAGCAGTCACGGAACAAAAAGCAAACAAAAAAAAAACACAACTTTAAGATGGATGTGTCGCTGAAAAATGACGAAGATAAAGTACAGTGGTCAGACACAAATGCCATCACAATCTTGTTTTCACTCAACCCATACAGACAAAAATAAATCCTATATAGCACCTAATGTTTACACAATTACATTTACAAAACATAAAAAACAATACCTAGAACTTCTACTACGAAACAGATGTTTGATACATTACGAAGAACCTATTCTATGAAGTGCTTCACATAACAAAGGTGGTGAAGGCTGATCGACCTTTTCATCTTCAATGATTCCAATTCTAGGGCGTTCTCGTGAGCGATTCTTCGCATTCGGAAATGCCCGTTATACACTGTGAAGAACTTGTGGCACTGCTGTCTCACCTTATTAGACAGCCGGAAGGATTTCACCAAGACTTTGTCTCCAAAGTGGAACTGTCGCACTCGTGCAGTCTTGTCAGCCCGAATTTTCCTAGTGCGTGTGGCTGCCTGAATTCTATGGAGTGCTTCCTCCACCAATCTCTTATGTTGTTCCCGCGTCCTCGCGGGGTAATCAACAATGGTTCTAATCAGGTCCTTTGGCTGCCGATTCCTCAATAGTGTCACAGGTGCAAGTTGTGTCATGCCGCGGGGCACCTCATTGAGTATCTCCTGAAAGTCATACAGGAAAACGTCTCACGTCGTATGTTGCTTCTTATTCCAGTATATCTTGCAGAGATTACTCGGTTCCTTTATCACGCGTTCCACGGGATTCGAACTTGGATAATGGGAGGAGACAAACACAGGTTGACCTCCTTCCATCTCCCCGATTGAAACTGTGGACCGTTGTCTGAGACAATCTTCTTGACGTGTCCCACGTGTGGCAGGAAATCGTTAGTTAGAGCCCGTGACACTGGCTGTCGCCCTCTTAAGAGGTGTCAGCGTTACGAATTTCGAGGTAAGCTCCACGAAGAAAATGATGTAACAGTACCCTCTTTTGGTGTGAGGTAAAGGGCCCATGACATCAGTCACCACTAGATGTTTCCGAGGTACAATGGGGAAGAGGGGTGCCTGCATGCTTGTGGTGGTGTGTTTTGCGTTTTGGCATGACTTGCACACCGACAGGATGCGGCGGATTCTCCTCTCCTTTTTGTTGAAGTGCGCAAGGGTCCGCAACTTCAAGTAACACTTCCTAGCTCCAATATGCCCAGAACTATAATGAATGTGTCAGACAACTTTCTTTATAAGGTGCTCCGGTAGGCAGAGGCGCCATTGGGAATCCTCCATGCTTCCCCTGTGAAATAGTATTCCCTTCCTAAGAAGGCAGAACTGCCAGATCACAGCCTCTCTCCTGTCCTTCCACCTCTCCTTAAGTTTCAGGAGCCCTGAATCTTTTTCCTGCTCCTCGCTGATCCTCTGCATACTCATCGCGACATTCTTTTCGAATGCGACTTTCCGCATGTAATAAATGCAAAAGAGGTCTCCCTCTAGCTCATTATCGTTGGCTTCCTCAAAGCCAAAGGGAGACCGAGACAGAGCATCAACTATTACATTGGTGCTATCTTTAATATGGATTATCTCGAAATCGTAATCCTGAAGCAGGAGAGCCCGTCTGGTGAGGCGTTTATGAGACATTTTCGCCGTGAGCAGGAATTCCAGAGCTTCGTGGACCTTGGTTCTACGTCCAAACAAAAGATACCTAAACTTCTCGAACCCTCACACCACGGCGAGCGCCTCTAACTCGGTCACAGAGTAGTTCTTTTTGTTTTTGTGAGCGCTCGGTTACCAAATGCTATAGTTTTCCATACGAAGTTATCTCTTTCCATGTATCTTTGAAAAATCATCACACCAAGCCCAGAATACGCACTGACTGTCACCATTCAGAAGTCCTCTGCTAGGTTTGGGTGTGACAGTATTGGTACCTGAAGGAGAGCCAACTTCATACCTGAAATTGTTTTTCCGCTTCTTCGTCCCATATCCACGGTGTTTTCTTGCCGGTGAGTCTGCCTTCTATCTCCATTTTCGAATTTCTACTCATCACTAATACGTCTAAATGGCCACGGTCGTCTCCATCATCAGACTCATTACCCCTGTTAATTCCCTGTTTCGATCCTGCATCATCTATCGATACGTGTTTGGACCTGACAGCCCCGTGGGAAACCCGTCCAACACGTCACCAGAAGGGTTGATGTCACTGTTCCATCGTATTTACCGAGTCTACTAGACATAGGCCATGAAGTAACTTTGCTTTACTCCTCGTCACATTCACGACAATGGACAATAAAAAAAGAAATTATTTTGCATGACCCAAAAGGAGAATAAAAAAACGGAACACAAAACAAAAGCCATGCATATGTGAGAACACCTAATAATATCTGACTCTCAAATATACTAAACAAAAACACACAATTGCCCCACCAAACAAGACTTTTTGCAACGCAGGTAGTAACGCTGAACTGCCAAACTCGTGCATGTGGTACAGAACCCATAAAACCAAAACATGAACACTTATAAATGTGTTACATACCATAAGAGAATTTTTTTCTACTATCATGGAACTAAAAAGGACAGAAACACAAAAAGAAAAACACAAATGTAATTATGGACTGATTTCTGTTATCAGAGGAAACCTAGGGCAAAATTCGATCACTGGAGGGTCGTCAATATGCAAGCTAGCCTATGGTGGCGACAGTTCTCCATCTGCCAAACGACTAAAAAGCCGTAAACATCACACTCAAGAGGTGCCACGTTTATCAATAGTGCAAGGAAATCTGAGAGTCGTTAAATAGTGGCCCCTTTGTGGATTACCTAATGAATTAACTAACTTGGCATACAGTTAATTTAGTTCCTTCAAACCCACAACGAAATAAATGACATCATCGGGAATGAGAATGGGTGTCGTTGAAAAATTAATAACAAGGACCTACAGCATCACAAAGAGACTTCCTAATACCTAGGTTAAGAGAGAACAAACATAAACAGAAGCTTCAGCTGTGTAACATTTCATTAACATGAACTCAGGTTGGTTGGCAATAGAGTTGGAGACCCTGACTAGCATTTATGTGTAGATCAGACTGGCTACTGTGAGCAGCAGAATACCAGTCTAGGCAAGCACACTGTGCTTTATCGTTCCACCGATTCGTCTCTCGCGTCAAAATATAATTAAGCATGCAATGGACACTGGGAGTAACTACTGCAATTACAAGGTTGCTATAAAAAAAAGGTGGCTGGGAAAACGATTGATAGGCTTCTGAATTTGCTGAAGCTGCGCAATATTACCGATCTAGCTGGTGAAAGACGAGATGCGTGCGAGCGCTGCCAAAGCTACTAGGGTCAGAGGCATGTTGTACTGTGGGAGATGGCCCCACGTCCGCCGGTGACAGTCTCATGTCCGCGAAAATATAAAATTTCGCCCAGGGGCCCTATTCTGTATCGTTCATATCGATCGGTGTAGTTGGTTCGTTTCGGTAGTGACGTCATTTTCGGTTCTTTGTCGAAATATCCTATTCAGTAAGCTTCTGAGACCTGTTATCTAACGGTCCTCCCACCGATTTTACGACAATTGTACCGAGAGGTTTTGGATTTCGTTGTGGCCCTATCGATCGGTGAGTCGTGGTTTATGTACACGTACAATTTGTTATTTTAAACATATTTAGCGACTTTAGCTTTGGATTTAGTGATTCTGTTACTAAAGAATCACCAGAGGACGCATCCGGTTGGAAAGTGAGTTCATAATAGACTATTTTCCTTTGTTAGAAATATAGTTATGATTACATCCAAAAAGAAAACGTTTTCGGTCAATATTCTCTCAAAATACGTGTTATTTTAATGCAAATAGGAGTTTAAAGATCATTAAATAGCAAGACATCGGCTCTGCTTACGTATATTGCATGAGTGTGTACTGACGTTACTAGAGACTTTGTGTACTTTTTCCCACAAATGGTTTAGTTAGTAATTATCGAAACGTGTTTACAACTTTCAAGTAACATTGGAAAGCAATTACGTGAAGTCTGATATTAGAAACCTTCCAACTTATTACGCGTTTCTGACTTACGCAGCATCGTTTGGCAACAAAGTCAGCCTACGTTCCTCCACAATAGTATAACTTTTCAGCATGTGGTTAGCGTGTGGGAGTTCTACACGCAAGGATACGGGTTCGCGCATGGATGGATGCACAAATATTTTTTTTCTCTTCATATATGCAACACATTTTGAGACATTGTTATTCGTGTAAGTTAAGATTTTTCTACAATATTACTTACATGTAAGAGAGCACTTCTTCAGTAATGAGTTCATGGTTTCTGTGTGTTTAAAATACGAAATATGAAATTGTTGGAGATGAAATTGCTGTGAGTGAAGCAATCGACAGTGACCTTTATATTTTTTCTTGTCAGAAGTAATTCACCATTTTTTTCCGAATATGTAGAGATTTCCGAGTATGCAGTTACACAGGAATCTAAGAGCAAAACTTAAATCACTGGGAATGTAACTAGCAGCAGTCATCTTCACAATCTTGCTTGTCACAAGTCTTTATCTGCGATCGAATCCTCAACAACAGTAGACAGAGATGAAAGACCTCCGCCGTAATATTTTTAGACTGTAGCACCATATACGAAACATTTTCATTCATGAGATGCATGTTATAAACTTCGATGAACTGGAGGAGCTCTCGAAAACGCGTATTTTCAATTTTGTTTTTAAGACCGAAATCGTTGACGTATCATATGGGGAAATGGGCTACTTAATCATTTGGATCTCTAGGAGCGAGTTATAACCATATTCTGTTTATCTTCTTATTCTTTGAAACTCTCAATCAATTTCTCGGGTGTTTTTATAAATGTATCAGTGAATGTGGTACTACACACTATTCCTAACTCATTTTCCGAAACGTAAAATCCAAAACATGGCGTCAGTGTGAATGAGAATAAGATGACATAATGCGGAATTTACGACAATCTGCAGCATATAGTCAAAAACGCTATCGTTATTATGCATGCATGGAAACATGCGGTCAGGGAAACTGTAAAAATTTCTATGCATTTCAGCTGAGAATCATTTTCGTCCGACATTTCCGCTGGTATTTTAGCGTCACTTCGTACTGCGAAAACGCAAGTTCGGTACTGCAAAGAATAGCGCGCCTGTGTCGTCTGCTAGCTGCTTTGTGTTCGTGGCACTGTGGGCTCTGCATTGCGCATGCGCAGATGTGCGGCCGCTTGCTTTTGATTGACTTGCGCGACGCGAACCGACAACAGCGCTTCGGTTCTCTATATCCGAATGGTATCGCTACCGAAATGCATACTGAATAAAGATGGGACTCTAATTCGAGTACTAGACCATTCGGTGCTCTTGAGTACCGAAACGATCGGCACAATGGCGTAAAGATACAGAATAGGCACCCAGGAGTCCAGATGTGTTTACAACTAACTGCTCTCTCTATATAGAAACGGAAGAGGTCTAGCTACTGTACTCCACGACGGTTGAGAAGCATGTCCTAGCCTCTACTGTAGCTCAAAACCTTCTGAAAAACAGCCATTCCCCCCAGTGTTCTTGAATAAACCTTTCAGAGCCCTGCAATGGTTGCCGTGCCAATGATGTTCTCAAGCAAGCAGACCCGATCTTTCTCAAACAATCACTGCAGTGCAATACACATTTTGCTCTCTGAAAAAATAGCACACAATGCCTGGAGGTCCTGGAACCAAACCCCCGGCGCATTTCACAAGATGGGGCAAGCTTCCTAGTGAAAAGAAGCTCCGTCTCGTCCTCAAAACGATTTAGTGGGCGCCGTTTTGTTGAGGCGTAGCGACATCTAAGAAACGCGACATCTGGAGAAATTCGCCGTCCTGTTTTACAAGATACGCTATTCTTGTAAGAAACACATTAACTGGGCCCCGGCGCAAAGCTGCTTTACTTCGATCCGCACACGGGATAAGGAGACCAGACTCCCACACCACGTCCACTCGCTAATAAAGTGGTTAGGCCGGCGCCCGAATGCATGGTGCAGCCAGTTTCTAAAGAAGTGTCATTTCACATTCTGCCACGGTGTTCCCTCCCTCAGCTAGCGGAACAAGGCCGACCGCCAGAATGGCGGCCCGTAAACCATTGCTCTGCAGGGCTGATGGCCCATCTTGGTGACTACAAACGAAGGCTAGTAATGAGAAGGTTCTGCAAACTCGCTTGCTGCTCGGGGAAAGTTCTAAAGCTGCCGTAATGCTATGGTCACCTCCAGCGTCCATCGATCTGTCTCTACAGCTGAGTTTAATTACACTATTGCTACTCAAGTCATGCAAGTACTGTGAGATCAATCAGTGGTACATCCTAACCCTAGTAGCCTATCAGATTAATATCAATCAGGGAAATTAGATGCACCAAAATCGAATGACATTGTACGATAATCACGAAAACAAAATGAAAGAGGAAATGCCTGATGGGTATTACCTGCGTGGAAAGCACCGCCATCTTTCATGTTGAAATAATCATTTTAAACAGTTCGTAGTCACTTATGGAAATGGAGGAATTTTAATGAAAAGAAAGACATTATAATAAAATTTGAGATTGCATTGAGGAACTTAAGATGTTTTGATGTGATGAAGAAATTGTGCCTTGTTTTCAGGTGAGTCGTAAATTTAAATGTGAGATTGTAGTAGGAGAAAAGAGCTTTTGTCAAAAGAGACTGGAACTTATTTAACTTCATAAGTTATTCAACACAACTTAAGGTTCTCCTGCTCGGTAATACATACATACATTAGTTCATGAATACAACATTTTTAATGATCTGGAATGTGTCACTTTAACATAAGTTTTCTTTACACAAAATAATTAATTATTTTTTTTACAGTTACTACTTCATATCTAAGAATTCATCTATTGAGTAGAAGGAGTTGTCATTCACAAATTCTTTTAATTTGCTTTTAAATGTCTGTCTGACTTTTAATACCCTTTGGCAAATGAACCTTATATCAGAAGACTAAGCTGTATTTATTTAGCAAAGAGCAACACATTACATTGGAATTTTAATTCGTTCATCAATTGAGTGAAGTTACCATATTATCAAATAAGGAACTATTCATCTGCACATTTGGCTATTACTTACATATACATACTCTTTTAAAGTCAGCTTTTCTTGCCTGATTTTATATTTCGCGAAGGCCTCTCGAAAGCAAATTATATACATAAAATAAATAAATGTGTTTCCAGAATAAAAGAGCCTTTTTAAGTTATTCTTTTTACGAATCAGACCCTCTACTGCCTCTCTCCCGTTTAACAAAATCTTGGCTACATCCTTTTGTTAAGTCACCCAACAGTCAGTGCAGCCACCACACCACATTAACACACGTAAAATGAGCTGGCCTGCTGGATGTGTTTAGAGGAAGAGTGGCCTTTAATGAAAGGAATGTAGATGGGGGTGAAACTATTTCGAGAAAGTGCTGAAAATATACTTTTCGTGCAGATCATGTGCTATGACACAGATGTCACATGGAAATAGGGCAACGGTTTTGCGATAGCACATTTTAAAGACTTTCGTGTTCAAATCTGACTCAATACTGTTGCAGCAACTACACAAACTACTCATGTATATACTACGCACCACTTACTGAGATCTTAAAGATTCGCAGCAGTTATGTGAGTCATAAAGCGAAACTGTAGCGCCTGAGCTGTCTTTTAAATCTACATTTTACACAGAGTACAGAAATTAATTGAGCCGACTTATAATAAGCTTGTAACGTCAGTTGGGGAAGTAAATTCATTTTTCTCTGTTTCTCTCACTGAGCCGGAAACAACTCTTTGACAGGGTAGAGCATATGAAGTGTGGAAAGCGTATGAAGTGTGGCTCTTGAGGAAAGCGTTAAGTAATAACGGCAATAGTGACAGAGTTTGTTTTTAAGCAGATGCCCACATTTATGCTTATGGTTTAACCACCTAGCTATTGTGATATTTTATATTTTCCGTGCTACTTATTTAGGCATGTACAGCGCATAAAATTAAAGCTTTGTACTTCTTAACTTTTTTACACAATTGACTAAGACACCTTAGCTTGAAGTTGCTGAAAATTTCTCTGTCTGGACCGATTTCTATTCGCCGAGGTCCTGGTCACTGCATTTACATCAATTCTTTTATTTAAATAGAACCCACCAAATTATCGCCTTCCAACCTAGCCTAAACCTATTGTTTGTAGTGTGTGATCTGATATTTTAATTTTGAAAATATTTCACATTATGACGCACGATTTCTAATATCAGGTATGATTTCGTTCCGCTGCTATGGTTGGATTTTAGAAATACACTACTTTGCACTCTCGTGACTATTGTACTCATACCCGCAAATTTCACTTTTAAAGGCACTCATTTGTATTTCAAATTTCAAAACACTGCAAGTACAAACAAGCAAATGAGGTAAAACACGTACACTAAAAAGTGATGTGTGAGGAGCAAGGACTGTGCACTGTTGACTGTATGGGCACAGTCTAATACATACAATCATGACACATTCTGGTGCGAAGGTTGTTACTGTTTGGCAGCTGGAGTGACACTAGTCGTGAGAAAGCAGTCAGTCACATGTGCCATAAGGATAATGTTTATTTTTTATTATTTTCTACATAATTAACAAAATAGTTGTTATATTTTTCCTTAAATAGCCAAGAGAAGTAAATTACTAAGAGACATGAATTACTGTGAAATACAGTTGAAAACAGCTGAATCACACTGAGTCAGTGATACGAGCTACAACTTTTTAGGGAAGAAATACTTCCAAATATGTGTATATTTGCTGCACTGAAAGCGAAAGAATAAAAACAGATATTTTGTACATGAAAAGCATGCATTTCTGTTGTCTATTGGTATTGTCATAAGCACTTTCCTTCACACTTAAAATTTTTTATGGAGTCTAATAATTCGTCAATTCTTACACTTCAATCGACTTTCTAATACACTAATATTTTAGAAAATATAATGACTTTTGTTTCAAAAGCAAATGTGTTGAAGTTTCTTGGTTTATGTGGCTTAAATTTAGCAACAGTAACTTGGAATTGGTTTCTTCTGTGTTAGGAAACAGTTTTATTGCTTTTGACAACTTATTATCGTGTCTGGCTTTCCCTTCAGCTACAGTTGTAGTGATTTATTTGATACGTTAAATAATGTAGGTATTACATTCCACACCGCTTTCCTCCATTCCACATTCACGTATTTAGCAGAAAATGTAGCGAACAAAACCCTGCTTTGTTGGGCAGATGTATGACAGCTTTCTGCAAAAGGTCGGGTCTTTGGCATTCAATAGAATTTTTTGTTATGAACGGAAAACGACATTGTTTAGAAAATGTCTGTAAAGTAGAAGAATGTCGTAAAAAAACTGACCTGTAATGTCCCATTTCGTTCCTCCCAGGGTGCTTAGGAAACTAAATGATGGTAAATGTGGTATCATTTTTTAGTTATCATGATTTCTGTGGCACTACACACACTCCCTATCGTAAAAATTAAGTTAAAAATCAACATAAAAGTTGTATTCGCACTCAAGCGTCAATGTCGCTTGCTGGCTGTTTGGGGCGCTGCTGCTGCTGTGGGTAACAAACTATGAGAGGGAGTGTCGTGACTATTATGTTAGACCGTACGGCCACAGTCTAGTAAACACAGTCATGGCACTCTGTTATGCAAGGGTTGTTACTGTTTTGACAGCTGGAGCGACAATAGCGCTCCAAGCGGTGAGAAAGCAGATGCTCACACTCATTGTAAGGATAATGTTTGTTTTTAATTATTTTACTACTTAATTAACGGAGTAGTTGTTACATTGTTGCGTTCTATGCGTTAATAAATTACGAAGAGACAAGAATTAATGTGAAATAAAAGTAAAAACTGCCAAATCCCACTGATTCAATGATATATGCTGTATCTTATTCACAAAAAATACTTTCAAATATGTACATAATTGCAGCTTTCTCCGCTGAAAGCAAACGAATATAGACATATACTTCATGCATGAGAAGCATGTATCTCTTTTGAATCCTCTTATGATAGGCTCTTTTCTCAGCAGATAAAAATTAGTTTTGGTGTCTAATGATTCGCTCATTTTTACACTTCATTTCCTAATACACGAAAATTTTCTGAAAATGTAATTAATTTTGCCTTAAACGCAAGTGTGTTGCTGAAACTTGTCGTTTGCAACTCAAATGTAGCAGCAACTGTGGACTCGGTTTCATCTTTATTGGGAAACAGTTTTATTGCTTTCAACATATTATAGTCACTCCTGTGTGTCTTTACACTCACCTAGAGGTGTGCTGGCTTATTTGGAACATTAAATAATGCAGGGTCTGTATTCCATACACGTTTCTTATGTCTCACATTCACCGATTTGGCTGAAAGTGTAGCGAACAAATGTCCGCTTTGCTGGGTAGATATACAACTTCTTTCTGCAAAAAGTCAGGTCTCCTGGTGTTTAATAGCAATTTTTGTTATTAAAGGAAAACAACATTTTTCAGCAAATATCTGGACGTTATGAAAGAATCTTAAATAAACTGTTCTGTAATGTACCATTTTGTACCTCCCAAGTTCCTCAGGAAACTAACGAATGACAAATGTGGTGTCATTTTTTAGTCATTGCTGATTTTTATGGCCATACATGCACACCCTATTGTAAAAACAATGGTACAAATCAGTATAAACATTAGCATCCACACTCATCTGATATCAAATTCCAAAGTGTCGCTTGCTGACCTCTTGGTGCGCTACTGTCGCCATGGATAACAAAAACGAGACAGAGTTTCACAACTGTTATGTTAGACTGTGATACAGCACAGACCAAAAAATTCATGCATTGCGTAAATACTCTGGACTGTAATGGCTACCCTTTTGGTAGCAGACCGAGCACTCGGTTCCTGTGGAGAAGGTGAATGGGCAGGATTTGGTCCTGGTTGAAAGCTGTCGCTAACGTTTCTTCCCTAGCTGGACTAAGCTACATTCATGTCAACTCTATTTGTATTTGCGGGATCCCAGAACATTTCACCCTACTTTCTGCAGGAATTGACGGCTAGTGTAAATTGAGAGTACGATATGCCTGATACTAAACAAATGAACTGGGAGAAAAAGTGTATAAACTGCATACAGTCCGGGTTTACAATGAAAATGTTGCTTGATATATCATATTACAACAAAACTAATCAAAATAGAAGCTGAAGACAACAAAAAATACGATAAGGTGATTGCCTGCATAGGAACCACATATTACTACACTGAAAAGCGAGCTTATAAATGTATAACATGGGTTAAATGTAGAACAATATTCCATTCTTCAATATGCCAACGCAACTTCAAAATGGAAAAGATCTTTTTGTGCAAAAGTGACCTAAAGAATTGAACATTAAAATTGAAAAATACTCTAAAAACGAAATTATTGTGGCATTAATAGAAGAAACACATATTTTCAAATGTGTGATGACCTTGTGGATATTAGAACAGAAAATTAGAGCACAATATATAGTGAAAAAATAGTAGATACTAGCTCAAGAATTTAAACTCATAAAATGTCGTGTCATAAACAGTGCAAGAAAAAATGTGAAAAGTGATGTCAAGTGCATCGACTCCAGGGTACAATTTGACTTTCGACATGGTAAAATGGACTCATCCCTGTCAGAAGACATGAAATAGTTCGCGAACTGGAAATGTGAGGAATGTAGGACAAGAGCCGATATTGTGAATGAAGATGAAGTTTACTCTGCTGATTCTACAACAGAAATTGGCGAGATAACAAACGGAAAGCCATCCAGTTCCACAAAGCAATCATATTCTCACAAAAGCAGCACAGAATAGATTACACCTCGACCACCTCATAAGAAAACGAACAGCACAAATGTGAGTAGTTGCTCTGTCACTAATTTTTGTACAATTCCTGAATATGAGTACGGATATTCTGCTCTAACTCATGAAGCCAACGACAGCGATCACCAAGGGTCAGTACAAACAGGACATACTCCAAATAAAACTATGACAAATTGCCTTCATCAACATAAAACAAAGGTGCTACAAAAATTATACTACTGGTACCTAATAACATAAAAATTTTGTTGGATAGTTTCGGAAGAGGACTGGCTATAGAAATGAAAACAGATGATGCAGCAGACGTGTTCAAAATGGAGAGAACAGTGAAATCTAATGCAAGAAATTATCGTCAAAAGACTATGCAGTAATTGTAGGAGGTGCCAATGATGTATATCATAACTAAGCAGTTGCAGCAACAAAAACAATGAAAGAGTCACTGGGTAAGCTAACACATACTGATATAATAGTGGCTAAAATACCTCACCGGTATGATCGTGTTGTGACCACAATATCGACTAATCGATTAACTCCAGTGAAATGACTGTGTACAAACTTCTATGAGATGTGTTGATGGCTTCTTCAACGTGTTTTGAGGGTGTATGCATCTGCACGCCTCGCAAGTGTTTTGATGCTTAATAAATCATTGTCTGTGCTATATGACTGAGTTATTTGTTCATAGTTCCTTTCATTATCTCCTACATTGGTGACCCCAACAAGAACATGGGTAAACCAGTGACAATAGAGTCAGATTCATCACTGTTCCATTCTACTTTGGAGCCATTTCCGACGTCATCAAGCAACAGCTTCTACCTCGCTCACGGCTGAGCAAATAAGTCATCATGCCAATCTGGACCTGCCTTATGCTTTGTCTCCAATAAACATTGGTAATGTGAAACTGCCGCAAATTTTGGTCGACAAACCGTGAATTGTAGTTTATTAAAGTGGAAACAACATTTTAAAAACACCAAGTGCATCGTGACTTTGAGAAATATGCGTTACTGTTAGCACAAATAGATTCTGATCACATCAAAAGTGCGGAGCATGAACAATCGTATGCTGACTTGAAATAGGCTGTAACTGAACAATAAAACCTGGCGCTCATCCCAAACCTATGTGCATTTGAAGACTTTAGAAGTGCTATGAGAATTATGATCATTTGCATGCAAAGACTTGTAGACTGAGACTCCTTTATGTCTTATATGGCTCAACAAGCTGCCCACGAAGTTACGTCCTGTGTTAGCTGCAGAAACTAATTTGTCATTGCCAGATTTAGCGAAGAGGGTGGACACTCTGACTACTTACCCTGTAGAAAGAGTTCATTACGATCACTTATTGTGTGCATCTGAGAGCGACCCCAAACCGCACATACCCTTCAGTGTAACAACTAGTGGCCTTGTAACACACGTGACTAGAGTGGAAAAAACTAGCTCTGATGCATGCTGTGCCACAACATGTACAAGACACGCAAGTGATGCCTGTCTTGAACTTCAGCGTCAGTTCGCATCCCACAACAGATCTCTAGGGCGCAAAAAACCAAATTTCACTAGTAACAAAGTTAACTCTCCCACTTGGTTTCACAAAAGGTTTGGCGCTAACGTAAAAAAGTGCCCTGCACCATATGTATATCCAAACGGAAGCGACGAGCATCAGTGGCCATTCCCACTCATCATCCAAACGAAACATGCTTGACCACAGCCAGTGTCCTGCATTGCAGCAATGCGATGGTCGCAGTGCTACAACATTCCAGCAGGCTGTTTATCAAGGACAGGAACACTGGTTACAAATTTCTATTCAACTCTGGCTTGGAAATCAGTGTTTTCTCGTGGCATCTATGCTCTGAACCAACTTCAGCCACATCCCATACGTTGACTGCAACAAACAATATTTCCATTAACACGTATGGCGAACATGAAGTTTCACTGCATTCCTGCCCTTCCTTCTGCCCATTGTGGAAGTTCATTCTTGCTGATGTTAGTGGTCTGATCATTGGAGCTGATTTCCTACTTCTTTACAAGGTGATGGCAGATTTAGTCAATGGCTATCTAGTGAGAGTGTACACTGAGAATTTTACACCTGACACATTGTCTGCACTGGTTCATGATGAATGTGCTGAGCTTGCTTTGGCTCACATGAAGATTTCAGCAGTGGTGTGCACTAAATGCAGACCACAAGCTAATTTAATTTCTCTTCTCTGCATTAAAATAGTCTCTAATTTGGTGATTATTTCTTCTTTAATCTGATTAAAAAATTCTTGTGGTTCAACAATATTATCATTATTATTAATTCCATAAGTTATTATTCTTGATTTAAAAGCAGAAACTTTTCTATGATTCCCATTAGGTGATTTGAAAAAATCTTCATCATCTAGAAAACTGAAACCTAGTAAATTTTTCTGTTTATTTTTGTTGTTGAATTTCTTAATTTTTACCTACTAGGAGTGTTTTGAAAATAGTTCTCATTATTGTTATTAATATTTTTCTTCGTAAGGTTATTATTAATTTTGTTCTCATTTAAAGATTTTTTACACAAATCATTATCTTTAACAATTTTACCATCAGGTTTTTGATAAGATCAATTAATTGACTTTTTCTAAGTTAAGAATATTTTCTTATTTTTTTCGTTTTATGGATTTGATGAAATTCTTTTAAATATTTTGTATTCAGTTCATTATCATTATCATGGTTATTTATGTTGGCAATAGGATTTATAACAAGATCGATTAATTTTTGTTTATTAAGTTTGGAATAATTCATTAAATTTTCTGCATTAGCAACAGATTGAAGTTCTTTTAAAGTTTTATATTTTAGTTCTCTCTTCATTATCCTTTTCTTACCTACTATAATAATCAATAAATTCCAACAGATCTTTTCGAGATACATTTGAATAACGATTTTCTTTAAAATAATTTTCTAAATCCTTATAACTCAATCCATACTTTCCTTTACTATAATTTTCTAAGTTCTTAAATAGTTCATGTTTGTTGATCACTTATTTTTCATTGTATTTATATACAATGAAATTCGAATATCGTTGTCATTAAAATGTTTTCAGTTGAAATGTGCCTTTGAGATTCAAGGTTTGATGGTTCTTATTTATAAAGAATAAAATTTATTAGATTTGAAAATTTTTAAATGAGAAAATGAGAATTTGGTTTTTTCGATTTAGGCAAATGGGATTTTTTTTGGTTGGAGAAAACTGTGAAATTAGAATCTTGGTTTGTAACCTGGAATTTTTAATCCAAAATGTCCTTTGTCCCAGAATTTTAATAAATGTACTACCGCAGATGTATCCTGTGGCTGGAATGACTGACATTTCCAGTTTATGAAGGAAGCCACGCAAACTGGCGAGGCTGGGATACAAGAATGCAGCTGACCTAACCGTATAGCGCTCTGGGAGGGTGAACAGCAAACTAATGCTCAATATATATTGGGCAGCCTTCGTGATCGTGTGTGGTGCGAGTATTCTGAATGGAAATTTGGTAACATTCAATATGGGCGAGTGTTAGAGCTGGAATATCATTCTCTCCCATGTAAATTGAGCAGCTAACTGCTTGTGCTGTCATTCTACACGTTTCCCATCATTATTTGCTTGAGAAAACATCGGTTGTGATGTGTATTGTGTGCATCTAGATGGTGAAAAACAGATGGAAGAGACGCTTCCCGGTTCTCTAGACATGAGAAACACATATGGCTGATTATAAGTTGACATTTTAAACTAGAAGGACGATTTGGAACCCGTTATACTATTGATATCGGTATTCGTTAAAAAGAATAAAATACGAGTGGAACAATTCCTTTGATTTCGAGTTTTCACATAGAGATCTTCACAGACGAAATAAGTTTCTAATCACTCAGGACTTTCCATATTGCTACAACTCTTTACAGTTTTGTGTTTCTAGAGGTTAGGTCGGGGCTTTGGTGTGGCGGGTGCTGTAGTTTTTTCCATGTAGGTGACTGTAGTGGTGTGGAAACAGGGCAAGTAAATGAGATTCATCAGTGGTTTTGTAGGATATGTAGTAGAGATAGGAAGATACTGGAACAGGACAGGACAATTGTCGCCCTTCAGGATGAGGTAGACAAGGCCAGGGGAGATCTTGACAGGTTAAGGAGGGAGAAGGGTAAAGAGAGGTGGGAAGTGGCAACAGGCAACAGGTGGAATGGATCTAGAACGTTGTCTGACAGCTTCGTGGGGAATGTAGAAAATAGATTTGACCTGTTGCTTCAGTTAGAAGCTGGTGAACTTCAAGCAGTTGCAGGTGTAGACAGGCCACAACAAACTTTCAGCAGCAAATTGAAAAGTAAGAATGTAGGGAAATCAGTAAAGTGAAACAAAGTGTTGTTGTTAGGTAGTTCCCATGGAAGAGGTGTTGGCCAGCTTTTGCAGGATGAAATAGGATCAGAATACCAGGTCACCAATTTTTTTAATCCTAGTGGTGGTCTGGAGCAGGTGACAGAGGATTTAGGATCACTTTGCAAAGATTTCACTAAGGAAGACACCATGGTTATAGTTGGTGGGGTAGGTACAGACAGAGATCCTGGGTATAGTGTAGAGTGTGACCTGGCAAAGATTGCATCAGCATCGAAGCATACTAGTGTTGAGTTTGTATCTGTTCTTGGGCGCCATGACCGACCTCATTTGAACTCGTCTGTCAAGAGAGTTAATTTGGAGTTGGATCGGCAGCTTATGTTGGGTGCAGGGTCACACATTGGTATGGTTCTGTTGATTCTCTCAATAGGTGGGATTATACTAGGCATGGCCTTCACTTAAACAGGAAAGGGGAGGGTAAACTGGCTGGGAAACTAGCAGGAAAGTGAAAGGGGGGAGGCACTGTCATGAGTGATAAAATACCAGTGGTTATAGGATTCAGAAAAGACTCTTTTTTAGCGTGGGGAGGACAGAAAGAAACCAAATTTTAAGAGATGTTAGGACTGAGACAAACCTTCAGTTTGAGAAAGGAACCAAAAACATAATTCTAGCTTATTACATCAGCATAAATAGCTATTGGTTAAGAATTGTCAACAGTCAGCAGATATTTCAACTCTACCCAATTATAATTCAGTCAATGTGAAATGTCAGCTATCTTTATTGCATCAAAATATTCGAAGATTGAGAAATAAAAATAATGAATTAATTATCTGCATATATGAATTAGAGTCTTCAAACCCAGCTGAGATAATCTGCCTCTCTGAACATCATGTGACCACTGGTATAGAACTTTCAAGTGTTACAGGGTTTAGGTTTTGTAGCCTCTCCCCAATGCTATTCAATCTGTATATTGAACAACCAGTAAAGGAAACAAAAGAAAAGTTCAGAGTAGATATTAAAATCCATGGAGAAGAAATAAAAACTTTGAGGTTCGCCGATGACATTGTAATTCTCTCAGAGACAGCAAAGGACTTGGAAGAGCAGTTGAATGGAATGGACAGTGTCTTGAAAGGAGGGTATAAGACGAACATCAACAAAAGCAAAACGAGGGTAATGGATTGTAGTCGAATTAAGTCGGGTGATGCTGAGAGAATTAGATTAGGAAATGAGACACTTAAAATAGTAAAGGAGTTTTGCTATTTGGGGAGCAAAATAATTGATGATGGTCGAAGTAGACAGGATATAAAATGTAGACTGGCAATGGCAAGGAAAGCGTTTCTGAAGAAGAGAAATTTGTTAACATTGAGTATTGATTTAAGTGTCAGGAAGTCGTTTCTGAAAGTATTTGTATGGAGTGTAGCCATGTATGGTAGTGAAACATGGACGATAAATAGTTTAGACAAGAAGAGAATAGAAGCTTTCGAAACGTGATGCTACAGAAGAATGCTGAAGATTAGATGGGAAGATCACATAACTAATGAGGAGGTATTGAATAGAATTGAGGAGAAGAGGAGTTTGTGGCATAACTTGACTAGAAGAAGGGATCGGTTGGTAGGACATGTTCTGAGGCATCAAGAGATCACCGATATAGTACTGGAGGGCAGCCTGGAGGGTAAAAATCGTAGAGGGAGACCAAGAGATGAATACACTAAGCAGATTCAGAAGGATGTAGGCTGCAGTAGGTACTGGGAGATGAAGAAGCTTGCACAGGATAGAGTAGCATGGAGAACTGCATCAAACCAGTCTCAGGACTGAAGACCGCAACAACAACAAGGGTTTAGGTTAGCATATCACTTTTGTAGAGCAGAAATGGAGAAAGGAGAAGTTGCCACAGTCATCAGGAACTGTCATAAATTTAAGAACATACACATTCATAAATTTTGCCTAGAACAGCATATGGAAGCATGTGCAACAGAAGTAAAATTTCACAAAAAGTCCTTCATAATATTAATTGTATATTGAGAACCTGCAGGTAACTTTAATCTGTTCATAAACCACCTTGAAGCTGTACTGGCCCATGTATCAACCAAACACAAAGAAATAGTGGTTGCTGGTGATTTGAATCCAGATTTCCTTAAAGGCTCTCCCAATAAGAACTTATCTGAGTTAGTAACACTATCATTCAACTTAATTCCCACTGTAAAGGGTAGCCAATTGCTCACAGACAGCCATTGATAATATCTTTATAGAAAAGTCCAATGAACAAAATTATATTACAAAACCAATAGTCAATGGCCTCTCAGACCATGGCATGCAGTTCCTTCTGTTAAATGTTAATACTAAACGGGATATAAAATCTTTTAAATCTGAGCTGAAGAGGGTTATCAATAAGCCAAAAATTGATTATTTTAGGACACTCATCAGACACATTCACTGTAACAATACTCATGGCAGGAATGAAAAATATAACACTTTTGCTAATAAAGTGCTTACCTTATTTGAACACTGTTTTCTCCCAAAACTAACAAAGGTTAGACCAGAGTCTACAAAGAAGCCATGGATTACTCAAGGAATAGGGGTTTCTTGTAAAACAAAAAGAAAACTGTATGTGTCTGTCCGAAACAGTTCTGATGTTGATGCTATAGCACATTACAAGAAATACGGCAAAATATTAAAGACTGTAATATGGGCATCAAAGCAAATATATTCCAAGGAAAAGATAGTTATATCAGATAACAAAATAAAGACAATATGGGATATAGTGAAGGAGGAGACTGGTAGAACCAGACATGAAGAGGGCAAATAACGTTAAGAGTAAATGATACATCGGTAACAGATGTGTATAATGTTGCAGAACTTTTTAACAAACATTTAATAACTGTTACTGAAAAGATAGGGTTGTCAGGTTCTGTAGATGCTGCTATGGAATATCTCAGACCAGACATTTCAAGTAACTTCCAATAATATGAATTTGACAATCACTACCCCAGCAGAAATAATTTCCATCATAAAATCTTTAAAATCAAAAACATCTAGTGGGTATGACGAAGTATCAACAAAGTTAATTAAATAATGTGATTCTGAGTTAAGTAACATATAAAGCTTTCTGTGTAACCAGTCGTTTATCAGTGGAATATTTCCTGAATGGTTGAAATATGCTAAAGTTAAGCCACTGTTTAAGAAGGGAGATAAAGAAATGGCATTAAATTTCCGTCCAATTTTACTTTTGCTAGCATTCTCAAAAATTTTAGAGAAGTAATGTACAATCGGCTTTATAACCATCTTGTCTCAAATAACATACTGTGAAAGTCGCAGTTCGGATTACTAAAGGGTTCTGATACTGAGAAGCCTAATTACACTTACAGTGAAAATGTGCTTAAATCATTATACAAAAAATTGCAGGCAACTGGTATATTTTGTGATCTGCAAAGGCATTTGACTGTGTAAATCACAATATTCTTTTAAGTAAATTATAATATTACGTTGTAACAGAAAATGCTGCTAAGTAGTACAAATTTTATATCTCTGGTAGGAAACAAAGGGTGTTATTAGGAAACAGACGTGTATTAAGCTACAAGGCATCATCCAACTCGGAACTAATGACATGTGGGGTCCCACAAGGTTCCATTTTAGGGCCCTTACCTTTTCTTGTGTATATAGATGACCTTTCATCAGCAACATTACCAGATGCCAAGTTCGTTTTGTTTGCCAATGATACAAACATTGCAATAAATAGCAAATAAAGTGTGGTCTTGAAATATCGGCTAATAAAAATATTTGTGAACATTAATAACTGGTTCCCAGCCAATACTTTGTCACTAAATTTTGAAAAACACACTACATGCAGTTCAGAACTTGCAAGGTGTGTCCCACGAGTATATGCCTAACATACGATGACAAGTAGATAGAAGAAGTGGTCAGTATTAAATTCTTGGGATTACAGCTTGATAATAAATTCAACGGGGAGGAGCACACCACAGAACTGCTGAAACATCTTAACAAATCTCTATTTGCAATGCGAACTATGTCAGACATAGGTGATATAAAAATGAAAAAGCTGGCATTCTATGCTTACTTTCATTCCATAATGTCATATGGGATTATTTTTTGGGGTAATTCATCAAGCCAAGCTAAAGTTTTCTGGGCACAAAAACGTGCAGCAAGAGTTATATGTGGTGTGCACTCAAGAATATCTAGCAGAAGCATGTTTAGGGAACTAGGGATACTAACTACTGCTTCCCAATATATTTATTCCTTAATGAAATTTGTCATTAAAAATATATCAACTTTTCAAACCAACAGCTCAATTCATGGAATCAATATTAGAAATAAGAATAATCTTCACAAGGATTTAAAGTCACTTACTCTAGTACAAAAAGGTGTTCATTATTCAGGAACACTTGCCAGCAGCCATAAAAAGCTTAACAACCAATGAAATGCAGAGTAAGAGAAGCATAATAGATTTATCGGTGGCCAACTCCTTCTACCCCATTGATGAATTTCTCAGTGGAACCAAGTGATTAGTGCACATATATACTTTTTAGAGTCTGTGTTAAAGTGAAAAGGTATATACTGCAAAACTGAAGCAAACTATTGTGCAGTGATCTTTGTTGAAAGTGTAGTTAGCGATACATTCAATTGGATCTAATAACTCCTGATGCAGCTTGTGACCAAAGACAAGGGAAGGATGTGCTGTGGTATTTTCCACAAAAACATGCAGAGTGCCTCAGGGGGGTTTCACAAGTGTACCATGACCTTTTTGGAGTCTGTGCTTAAGTGTGGTGGCGGTATTCTCCGAATAAAGAGTGTCTTTACATAGCAAATTGTTTAAGTATTCTTGCATCATCTGCAAAGCTCTCGCTCTCTCTCCCTCTCTCTCTCTCTGGCTCTCTGGTTGTGCAGTCATACATTTAGTTCCCGTGATGTCTTCAAGATATATATGTGTCAATATTCCGCACATTAGTTAAACACCAAATGTAATAACTACTGAGTTAGTTCATGTTCAATGAAAAATGGTATCCGTGAGCCAGGGGTGAGGTAGAGAGACTGTGAGTATTTCCGTCATGACAGGAAGTGCTTAGTGCACGGCCGCCCTGTGGCTACAATACGCCGGAGCTGCAAGCATGGTGCGTGACTTCTTCCAGTGGCCTGTATGGATATCAGCAGTTCCAAATCCCTTCAGCGCACTCCAACTACGGGCAGCCCGGGTGGGTGGCCAGACATGAGGAAGTTTTTCATGTACTTTTAAGCAATATGTTACAATGTAACTATGTGGTTTCTTACGTGATTGGAATGAAATTGTGCCATATGTATTTAACATTGTCTAAAGCTTTTAAAACACCAGCGTCAATTTTGAGGTGTATTACTGAAATAAATGATATTCTTAAACAAATTGTTTGAACAATGCCTTGTGCATGCTGTATTACCCTACAATTGTGAGTTCTCCCAGTTCAGCAGCTAGGCACAGACTGAGTTAATTTGCTACCATTTTTCCCCAGACCACCATCTTGGATTACATCGCAAGTGGGGAAGAGGACAGGGAGGCAAGGAGGAGGACCAACGGTGCCCTCTGGACGTCAACGTGAACACACAGGATGGACCTACTGTCTATTACTCGATCAATGACAACTCTAATTCTTTAAATAGACAATATACCGCAATGTATACAAAATAAAGACCTATGTCCATCCTATCCAGCAATGCAGCAGAGACTGAGTGCTTTCCCACCAATTTCCAGACAGGGGCAGGGTGGGGAGAGGTGGGGAGGAGAGAGAAGAAGTGAGGAGGGAAGGAGAGGGCATGGGAGGGGGAAAGTGAGGGGAGGGGGTTGGACTTAGGGAGTTATGTTAGCGGCAGTAGCCCAATTTACCTATTTTCCCGCTAAAATTTGAACTTCACACCACAGTGTCATGGCAACATTGATCTGTCTATGGCGACCATCTTGTATCCACCATCTTGAATTAATTTGGCAACAATGCAGAGTGGTGTGGCCCTTTCTTTATCCCAATACTAACCAGTTCCTGAAATAACTCTTTTTTTCTTAGTATTTCCTGTAATAAAACTAAAAATCGAACAAAGGCTGAAGATTTTTCACTCTCTGAATTTCAAGATACATACTATCGAAATATTAAATTAAACAAGCAAATAAAGAAAACTTAGTCTGTCCACCATTGATTACTTTTCTCAAAAACTGGTAAGTGGTTGAATATTATAAAAAATCACCAGTATCCTCTTAATGATTCTACATTTTTGAATCCCTGCTCAAAAATTATGTTGTAATTGGGGAGTGTACCAGGATTTGGGCATTACCACGAGTCAGTGCTAAAGGGTGAAAACTAAGGTCGAAGAATTCTGTTTTTGGTGTTAATTTGTCCACTTTCAAGGGCTATACACAGATAAAAACATATTATGTACACAAATACAACATATCAGCTACTTTCTATTTTATTGTATACTACAAATTAATTGTTGTTATGTTTTTAACTTATTAGCATTACCAGAATTTCCTTTGCTTTTGTTACTTCAGAGAAATAGCTGACAAATCTTTAATCTTTTAAAGCTAATCAAGTATTGTACTTCACTGTTATGTCACTTCATAAAAATATTTCCAGATTAGGGTTAGTGCCATTCAGCAGTACAGTGGATGTCTAACAATGACAGCACGAAATTACTGTGTGTACCAAGTGAGCACACTATTCGTAACATGTGCATTGCTTTGAAGTATTTCATTACAAAAATGGGAAAAGCGGTCAGTGTTATTTTAATAACATGACTTAGATTATGATGGCTTTCCAGAACTATAAGTAAAGACAACGGCAACAAAGAGCAACCATGACTTGTATCCAATCATACAAATTTTGGTGTGCGAGATCAAAGTGGGAGCAATTTTAGATAGTGGCAGTCAGCTATCAGTTATCTCTGAATAATAATGTAACACATGTTCAAAAAATATGAATACGCCCACATTCAGGAAACCAAAACAGATGGCACAATGTTGAGAAAATGTACCGATATCAGTAGACGAACCAGATTGGAATTTCCATGCCAAGAGCAGACTAGAAGTAAAATTCTTCATAGTACCAAAATTATCCACAGGGATAATGATAGGCATAGACTCTTAAGTGAAAATAAAAAAAATGACATGGGACACAGACAGGACACATTAGGGGAGAAGGATGATATCACCATTCAGTTTGAGGAGAAGCTACAAAGGGACAGATTTCCTTGAGTTGTCTCAAACTGCATATCGAGAACACAGTTAAATACTCACTTGAATAGCATCCGAGGAGTATTAGGCGAAAAGATACAAGAGACAGGAATAAGGTTGCAGTTTTAGAAATTCAGCAGGTATTAGACATGAAATTAACTGGACTGATCACAAAGACAGAGAAGGTGAAACTGCAGGTCATACTGCTGCACAATGCCGAAATATTGTTGCCAAAATCTGGCTCTGTTAAGTACTTCAAGTACCAGTTTAATTTAAAAACTCACACCATGGTTATCTCCACTAAGCAAAGAAAATCGCTAGAAGATAGCTCACTTCACTGACTGCCATTTCCTCCTACGAACTGGCGCCAAGTTTAAATTTTGGTGGTAAACAAATGTCACTTGGTGTTTCGCTACCAACCTAAGAAAATTGCGGGAAGATCGGTCACTTGTACTAACCTAAGTCATCCGACCACCACCTTCTCCTACAAACTGGCGCCAAGTTTGAATTCCAACAGGGTAATGCATAACAGCACAGTTATCCCTACTAACCTAAGAAAATCGCTGGAAAATAGCTCACTTGGCCTACCTCCACTAACCTAAGTCACTCGACCGCCACCTCTTCCTACAAACTGGCGACAAGTTTGAATTTTGGCTGTAAACAAAAATCATTTCGTACAACTCCGCTAATCTGAGAAAATGGAGCGGAAGGAATGACACTTGTACTAACCTCAGTCACCTGACCGCCATCTCCCCCAGAAAAAAGATGGGAAGTTCAAATTCCAACAGGATAATGCATCTCACCAGTTATCACTACTAACCTAAGTCACCCTACCCCCATCTCCTCCTAAGGATTCGTGGGAAAAGGACATGGACATACGTCTTAATTTAATCATTTTCATGCAGTATGACCATCCAGTGTCTTCACCATGAGTTCTGGACTCCAACTGACTTAGTACACATCGCCACCACCAGAGAACACTCTCATCTTTGACATAATCCAAGATGGCGGTAAACAGTGTCTTCACCACAAGGCCTAGTACATATTGACACCACCTGAGAGCACTACCATGAACTCGGAATGATTTTTCGCGAGTGCCACGCCCACCTGGACTTGGAGGGAAATAGTTAAAGTCTCCACCACAATCCTCAACCGACTGCCACATTCCCTTACCAACCCATGTTGGCGGGCTAACGTGTACCAATGTACACTAACGCGCTATCGCGTACTAACGTGCACAGTGCATGACGTCATCCAAGATGGTGGGGCGAAATGTTGGGAAAATGACTCTGGCTATGGTAAAAATAAGTATTTATTATTTTGCAAGTAATGTCTCCATCAAGAGATCTAGATTCCAACAGACACAGTACACATTACTACCACCAGAGGGTACTGTCATCCCTCCTGTGACCTAATCCCAGATGGTGGTCTGTAGGCGGAAAATGGCGCGAAAATGACTCAGGCTGCACGGGGCTGCTGGGGAGAGTAAGGAAGGAGTGCATTGTATTTAGTTTGGAACATTTTGTTTAGGGATGGAGTATATTTATCACTCTGACGCAAAACACTCACCCTGATGCATTTTCATCCACAATAAACAGTCAGCAGACACCCAGACAATTCCTGATTTTCCGGAATAATTTCAGTACAGACCTGCAAACTGACCCTAAATAGCCACGTGGGATTAGCTGAGCGGTCTAAGGCGCTGCAGTCATGGACTGTGCGGCTGGTCCCGGCACAGGCTCGAGTCCTCCCTCAGGCATGGGTGTGTGTGTTTGTCCTTCGGATAATTTAGGTTAAGCAATGTGTAAGCTTAGGGACTGATGACCTTAGCAGTTAAGTCCCATAAGATTTCACACATATTTGAACATTTTTGTTCCTAAATAATGCAGCACAGTGATGTGTAGACACACTCAGTACTCGTAAACTGTCCAAATAGTGAACGGCACAGCTTACAGGCCCACTCAAAAAATAATAAAATAATGCAATCAAGGTGCACAAGCTCCAACCCCCCCCACACCCCATCCACCAAACTGCAAAGAGATGTGGTCGTCAGCTGTCAAACCATGCACCGATGCCCACACGCATGAGGTGGGGACATCTCGTTCATACTTGATTTCTGAGAAATTCCCATCCAAATACATGTTCACCTAGACACACATGCTGACATGATGGGGCGGGAGCGCAGCCATGAGCCGCCGCTGAACACAGGAGAAAGTTGCATCCAGGTGCTGTTGATGTCGCAATCGGATGGGAGCGAAGACTTATTTACAGAGTGCAGATGCTCTAAGCAGGGCCGCGCACACGTGTGGTCAATGCTGACAACGTGAACCCTCCCTCTACATGCGGCCCGGCAAAGAGCTAGTTGCCGATCGACGCTGCAGAAATCCATTCCAGAATACCACAAGCTGCTTTCTCCCAGGCGTTTGTAACAGACCATGCATGACTTGTTCAGCAGTGCCAGCACACCTAGCGTCACTTACATCTCGCCGCGAAACGTCTGCGTGGCGACTCGCCATCTAAAACGTTCTCAACGTTATTCTTACGTCAAATGGCTTTGTAAAAAATAACAGCCCAGTCGACCTCTTGGGAATTGTACAATGTCCCAGAAATAGTTAACGCTCGCTTTCTTGATGTATGCTCGGAAATTTTCGCCCTAACAGAATGTGTTTACGAAAATAACACCAAATGCAGTCTTCCTCGCTGACCTAACATGATAGTCTCCCTGCTCTCAGCATACGCAAATGTTCTCACTTTTATGTACAGGCTCCTATATCACAGCACATAGGATGTCATTGAATCGAGCATTATCATTGCCTCTTATAGAGTTTACTCGCCGAATTACTGATGCCGGTGGTATCGAAGCACCTTCCACCTTTTCCTTCCCTCTGCCGACGGGACTTTCAGCGGTAAAATTATTTTCACAGATCGCTAAATGGCATTGACAGTTAAACCAGCAGAGCTGTCTACAGGTCATAAAATACACTACTGGCCATTAAAGTTGATACACCAAGAAGAAATGCAGATGATAAACGGGTATTCATTGGACAAATATATTATACTAGAACTGACATGTGATTACATTTTCATGCTATTTGGGTGCATAGATCCTGAGAAATCAGTACCCAGAACAACCACCTCTGGCCGTAATAACGGCCTTGATACACCTGGGCATTGAGTCAAACAGAGCTTGTATGGCGTGTACTGGTACAGCTTCAACACGATACCACAGTTCATCAAAAGCAGTGATTGGCGTATTGGACGTTTTCAATTGGTGAGAGATCTGGAGAATGTGCTGGCCAGGGCAGCAGGCGAACATTTTCTGTATCCAGAAAGGCCCGTACAGGACCTGCAACATGCGGTAGTGCGTTATCCTGCTGAAATGTAGGGTTTCGCAGGGATCGAATGAAGGGTAGAGCCATGGGTCGTAACACATCTCAAATGTAACGTCCACTGTTCAAAGTGCCCTCAATGCGAACAAGAGGTGACCGAGATGTGTAACCAATAGCACCCCATAAGATCACGCTGGGTGATACGCCAGTATGGCGATGACGAATACACGCTTTCAATGTGTGTTCATTGCGATGATGCCAAGCGTGGATGCGACCATCATGACGCTGTAAACAGAACCTGGATTCATCTGACAAAATGACGTTTTGCCATTCGTGCACCCAGGGTCGTCGTTGAGTACACCATTGCAGGCACTGCTGTCTGTGATGCAGCGTCAAGGGTAACCGCAGCCATGGTCTCCAAGCTGATAGTCCATGCTGCTGAAAACGTCATCGAACTGTTCGTGCAGATGGTTGTTGACTTGCAGACGTCCCCATCTGCTGACTCAGGGATCAAGAAGTGGCTGCACGATCCGTTACAGCCATGCGGATAAGATGCCTGTGATCTCGACTGCTAGTGCTGGCCATTGGGATGCAGCACGGCGTTCCGTATAACCCTCCTGCACCCACCGATTGCATATTCTGCTAACAGCCATTGGATATCGACCAACCCCGAGCAGCAATGTCGCGATACGATAAACCGCAATCGCGATAGGCTACAATCCGACCTTTATCAAAGTCGGAAACGTGATGGTACGCATTTCTCCTCCTTACACGAGGCATCACAACAACGTTTCACCAGGCAACGCCGGTCAACTGTTGTTTGTGTATGAGAAATCGGTTGGAAACCTTCGTCATGTCAGCACGTGTAGGTGTCGCCACCGGCGCCAACCCTGTATGAATGCTCTGAAAAGCTAATCATTTGCATATCGCAGCATCTTCTTCCTGTCGGTTAAATTTCGCGTCCGTAGCACATCATCTTCGTGGTGTAGCAATTTTAATGGCCAGTAGTGTACATACGAGACTCACAAGAATATTTGAATCCAGGGAGTTATTTATCTGTGTAACTACAATTGAATGTTACTATTCCTGCTACAGTCTGACTCCAATTGACGTACAGGTCAATAGTGCTTCTGGAACGAAACTCAGTATCTATAGCGCACATTATTTTCCACGTAAAAAATCTCGCTCATACCCTCGTGGTTATCAATGTGTTGAATCTATACGTCCCTCGAGATAGACACACAGTCATCTTCCTAGTCACGCCATAACATAAACCATAGTAACTTTACAATGCAATATATACACATTTTACATAACGTATGCCGCAGCAACTTTACAATACAATACATACACATTTTACACAAACAGTGCAGTTATCTCTTACATCTGTACAGTACCCAAAAAAAAAAAATTATATTATGCCTACACTCGCAGCGGCTATATGTCATGATGCTCCTCAGTCCTAGGGAATCACCGTGCACTCGTTTCCCCTCGGCACAAACGCATTACTGTTTCTGCCCCTCGCTTGCTCGCTTTTCTACGCATATCTTCAGACTTGGGGATAACAAGAACACACGTATTTTGGCCATAATATTATACCATTTTCGCGGTACTTCGCGATATCAAGCACTACGCGGCATCCTACCGATCGCTAGCGCAACATAATTCCCAACATATGGACTGGAAATTATTTCTCTACAAACCCCAAACCTTAGCGAGGTGTAGCTTGCTGTAAACCACTGAGTAACTAGAAACATGTAGAGGAAACTGTTATATCCAGTTTCGAATACCGATGTCGGTGATGTAACAGATTCCAAATCATCCCTATAATTTACAAGCCAACTAAGGTCTTTCCCAGGTCTAGCGAACTGACAAACGTGTCTTCCACATGCTAGATGCACACACCACAATCGATCGTCCCTCAACTAAATAAAAGCTCGAAATGTGCAGAAGCAACCAACCAAACAAATTAACATGGGAGGGAATAACAGTCCAGCGGAAACGCGTCTCCACACACAATCTTCTCCAATATCCACTTGACCACGAAAGTCACTCAACACATACTAGGTATTAGTTCGCTATTCGGTCGTCTAGAGGACGTAAAGATACATTCCTACACTCCAACAGGCCTCTGCATTCAGTCGGCTGCTGCCGTTAATGGAGAACGTGAATCATTCCTACCACAGACCATGCATGCGCGGAATCATTGTAGAAAACTGGTCACATATATGTTTTACCATTATACTTATAATTAAATGTTACTATCTCGTTATCAACTGAACGGCATTGGACAATCAGTAAAGTATTGGAAATACACCGTGCTGTTGGTAGTGGCTCTGGAAATAGAAAATGACTACCTTTCTTATGACTTGACATACTCTTCCCCTTGTTATCACAGTACTCCTAGTCAAATATATACCCTCAGTACGACTGGACATGGTCATTTCCTTTCCATAAGCAAATAATTTATAAAGCCTGATGCTAAAATGCGAACATATCACGCGTTCCCTACTACTACTGAGTATAATACTTCATCAGTAATTGATTGCCAGCGATACGAAATAATACTCACCGAAAATCAACGATGGGTGTAAATGTCTCTTAGTTTTCTCTTGCGAGTCCTACCACTGTGTCCTAGAAAGAGAGACCTAATCAGTCAGATGTTAAAGAAAAAGCCAAACGCTGCAACTACTGCATGTTACTGTCATAAGCGGTCTCTATTGTTGTACAGGTGCACACAAGTATCCATGTTAAAGGCTATGCCTGCTTTACGAATCAAGGTACGACATTACCTCTGGATAAGGTGGGGTTTTTTCCAGACAGTTATCGTGACAGTGATCGTAGGAATGCGTATTACCAGCCCACGATGCAACCACGTGATAAAATTACTCCATTGTGAAAGTGATTCGCCTATGGAATATGGATTGTAAGTGGCATTTGCGACTCCCTCACACCACCCAAACTAGATAATTCAATAGTATTTGTAGTGCATTCTGTCTTGATACCATATCAGAGGTTCTGTGGTATATCCACTGAGTTATAGGTGATGACTGATTGAGAAGGAACACAAACAGTAGTAGTAGATGATGTGCTGATTGAAGTCATACGAAGAAAAATGTACACTAGCTTCTAAGATCTCTAGTGTTGCACTATCTGCTAGAAATGATGTCAATGATTTGGAATCTGGTCTCTCTATTCAAGCACATACCTGCATCAGATGACACCCACAAGTGAATCATATTTCTGCCACGACCATATCTCGAAACGAGTCACTTTTCCTGAACCTAAATGCTACAGTGACATTCAAACGTGGTTTTAGTCACCCCCTACGCATTATGCAACTGTTCCCATTTCTACAGCTTTGCACATGTGATCGTTCCAATTATGTCAGAACTGAGCAGAAGTATGAGAAAGATATATCCACCACCTTCTGCAACCCGTGTAGAAACAGAACGACCTGAGTTAGTGCAACAGGAGCATGTTTTGACCATTGACACATTTACATACTGTTGTTCAGGTTCTGAGAGCCTTATTTCCAAACATCTTTTACTAACTGCACTCAAATCTTCAAGTGGATCGTTAACATTAACTGTTCTTTTATTTTTTAAATCAATACAATATTTAGCTAGTTTAAAAATGATATTTAATTCTTTCTGTAATTATTTAACTACATTAACTACTTTGAGTCTACTGAAGACTGAAATGTTTGATCTTTGAAATTAATTCATTATCCATTATTGGATCTTATGATTGCAAATCTTTTATTATTCCTAAACAGTTATTGAGTTTAGTTGCAAAAATGTCCATACAGTAAATTTAAAATATGATTAAACTTATAATTTGCACATAATAGTTTTAAAACAAACAAATACAAATGTCTACAAATTACTACATCACTGTTTTGCTTCTCCCAATATCATAGTAAACATAATTTTTTTGCAGACAGTTAATGAGTTGTTGGACTATTTCCTCCAAATGAATCAAAAACCAAAATTTATATCTTCATTTTTATAATAACAAATCCTATGATTTCTAACATGATCAGAAGTTTCTAAATTTAATAGTCCACATTCCAAATTTTTTTGGTTCATTAAGTAATTTATAAATAATAAAAATAGCATGTATATAATTAATTTTTAATTGTTTAACTAATTCTTCTATGTGAAAATTAGATAAAGAATTATTAAATTTTTCGATTATCTCTTTGAAATATTTTTACTCCTTTTCCTTTCTCTTCCATTCCCAAATTATATCTTTTTTGTTCTTCTAATTCTTTATCAACTTTTTTCCTATTTATAACTGCATTTGCCATTGCTGCAGTTCCACCAGCAATGAACCAATTATTGCTAAATAAGGTAATGCACCTAATAATAATGGTAAAAAATTTACCTTCTTGTTTTATTTCTATTTTGTTCGTTAAATATTCAACAATCTTTTTCACAACAGGTATGGTTTGTGAAGCAAGTAAATTTCCACCAACTTTTCCTCTTTCTTTCTTATTTGGACATCACTTAAAATGGTTCCATAATATTTCATTAATCATTATTGAGTTTAAGTTTAATTGATTTTGGTTTAGTTTTACCACTAGATAACAAAGTATAATCATTCGAAAAGTTATTTATTTGGATAGATTAAAAAATAATAAAGAATTTTTATAATTCCCATCCATTCTTATCAACATTGAAAACTATTCCTTTTTTAGTTTTCCATACATAATCCTCCAACTGCAGTTGCAGCTATTTTTTCTGCTAATGAAGAATCACTGGCATGTATTCTTTCTTTTGCAAATAATTGAAGTTTTTTAATCTGATCAATGTCTTTTTTTCTGAGTCTTTATTATCTCTATAAGAAATATCATGATCGTTTCAACCTTCATCTAATGGATTAATTCCTTTATTACCTCTAGCAAATCTTTCTTCTAATTTGGTTCCCGGACAACAAAATTTATAACCTGGAAGTTGCATTTTGAATGATAATTTGTTAATTAAAGTATTAAGTAATCCTTATTCAAATGTTTCCCTTTTCCAAACATGTATGGTAAATTACTCAAAAATTGGATTACACAAGTAATTCCTTTTGGATCATTAATGATAAAATCACTAAATTTATTTGTCTACACTTGAGTTATTCCTACCTTTTCGTTATGAAATTTTTTATTTTCAGCTACCTCTTCTCCATGAGTTACTGCTAATCTGTCGATTAATTGATGAACATCATCCATTCATATATATTCGATTGGTTTTTCTGAATACATATTAACGAAACATTTCATATACATACCTTTCTAATATATCATTAAGATTTCTTTCTGAAAAACTAGGAAAATATACTTCAATAATTGTTTTAATCAAATTGCTATATTTATTACCTTTGTGTGATTTTATTGTATTTGGATTACTTTCACTATATACGGCATATGAGCTGAAAAATTCTTTGCATGGTTTTGTAAATCAAATTCTGTTCCTAAACGATACATAGTTATTTGTTTTCTAGTTAAAAGTTTCAGTAATAAAACTGTTCCTTCAGATTCCTTTTCACAAAAATTAATGTATCACCATTGAATTGTACTTTTAATTTTCCAATTTATTTAAACTGTCCAACAGGTCTTAATCTAAAAACATTATCTTCACTCTGATTAAAAAACTCTAACGTTCTTTCACCGAAATTTTTTTTAATATCTCTACTTTTAATCATCTTTCTTTTTCATAACTCTCTAACAAACAATTTACTCCTGATTCGCTTAATGTGTAGTTTTATTTAGCTGGATCATCACCAACCCATTAGTGTTGTGAAATATCATGAAACTCTTCTAAATAATATCAGTTATAAGAAGTTGTTTTCCAACTTCTCTATTTCCTTCAGCTGCCTTCAAAACATTTTCTCCTAATCCTTCAATTCCCTGGTTAGCTTTTTCACTAGTTTATCTTTTTTAAATTTATCATATTCTGTTCTTTGTTGTTTTTCCATTTCCTAAAACATTTTTTTAATTATTCTTTTACCTTTATTTCGTTTGGCTTTTTTAACACTTTATGGATTGTATTTTGCGTCGATTTATTAAGAATAAAAAATGAGATAATAATTTTTTATTTTACATTTTATGTTTATGTTTATCATTTATGTTCGACATTTTTAATCAGTGTTTATGTTTATTATTTCTGTTCAGTGTTTATGTTTAATGTTTACATTTAATGTTTACACTGAAAGACTATATTGAATTGTTATTCAACTTACCAAAAATTCTTAATCTTTTCTCAATATTTATCTTCATTTATTTTTCTTGTCATATGTATTGTTAAAACACCTAATTTATCTTTATTTCAGCATTTACTACATATTTTTTCAAATCCATCAAACTTTAAATTTCCACCAACGAATTAATGAAAAATATGATTTCAATTTGTATCATCTTGTCTAAAAATATTTTAAAAAATTAAACTTAGCTCCCACTAATTGTTATGGTATATTTGGATATGTCTAACTTAAAAAAATAATATATTTCTTTATGTCTTCCTCTAGTAACATATTCTCTTACTATTTCCTGTTTTTCTAGAATGAAGTCATCATAAACTACAACTAATTTATCTTTGGGTTCATCTAATGGAATAATGTCTTTATTTTCAATGAAAGCACAAATTTTTTCATGATTTCATCTTCAATTTTTTCACATCTTTTCACAAATTCTTGATATTTTGATTGAACTAAACTTTCTGAATAAACATACAAATGATTAAGTTTTCCACTTTAACCATTCTCGAGCTAGAATATAGTTATCGATCTATGTGTTTGTTTTCCACAACTACCTGGTTCTATGGTTGTACATTGAATAGTGTTTGGTAAACGTTTACCACGTTTATTTTTTTAACTTCTTGTCTGGAAATCTTTTTCTTGGTTCTCTATCCATCATTTTTTACATAATTTTTTCTAATATCAATGAGTAAATTATTTCAATTGAGTGATAATTCATGCGCCCTGAGAAAAAGATTAAGTGTTCCAATAAGAGAAACTTATAAAAACATTTCACAAGTTGGTTTTTCTCCATCTTAGTTAACTCCAAATATTATATCAAAAAATAATAAACTTTACTGTGATATAGAAACAATAGAAATTCCTGTTGGTCAATGTAGTTTGAAAAATTTAGAAAAAGTTAAGCATTCGAAAAATCCAAATATTCATATTAAAGGAGATTGAAATTTTAAGTAGAATTGTTATCGAAAGTGATATAAAAATATGTATAGATACAAAAGAAAATAATATTGCAAGGGTTTTAGCGTTCAATAATGAAACTATTGAACCTAATTAAAACAACTTTTGCTTAAGATGTTTCTCAAATCATTCTGTTTGAATTAATTAATATAACATTTTATTTGCATATGGAAAGTTTGTGAAAGATAATGATCATTTTCAGCGAGTAACTAATATTATTGCTTCATTTATAGTAATTCTATATTTGGCGGTCCAATAATTTATGAACCAAATCACCTTAAAAAATCTAATTTTCGGTACAATTCAGAATGTAGAAATAACTATAACTAATGAAAACGATAGTATAATTTACTGTAATGGTTTTTATGGAAAAGTTGTCTTAGAATAAATAAATTGTTTCCTTAATAAATCACGAACCAAATCCAAAGTTATAAATTTGACAGATTTCCCAATTGTGAGAATACGTAAAATCATTTAAATCTTCCCAACAAGGAAACAGAAGTAAATATTATTATTGGTGATCGTTGGATTCGTCCTAATTTTTCACAACATTATAGGACTTTTTATGTTGTTCACACGGATGGAACTGATTTTTTTGCATATGGTGATAAATCAAATATTAAACTAATTGCTAATTACATTTTTAAAATTGTTTTATGGTATTACAATTAAAAAAGGGAATAATATTTTATCTAGAATATAATGTCTATTTATTTTTTCTTCAAGTCTTACTCTATTAACTTCTTTCTAATGACTTAAATATGGAAGGACATATTCTTAACAATGGAAAAATTAAAACTAAACAACATTAAATTCTTTCTCCTTAAGAATTGTTTGGTGTATTTCTTAAAGATAATGTTGAAGGTGATTTAACTGTTAATTTTTAATTGGAGTTTGAGAAAGGATCAAGATTCTATTCTTCACTGTACTACTGAAAATGATAATTCTCCACTTCCAAAAGAATGTAAAATTTTGTTGTCAAAAGTATGGAAATTCATGTTCCTGTTGTTAAATGTGAACCAGAATATCCACTTGAAATAGAGCAAGAAAGACAAAAAGTCCAGAAATTCCAATATCTGTCTTTGAACTCCTAACAATTGAATTTGCTGGTTTACAAGGATAAAGAAATTTTGAACTAGATATTACTAGTTATTATAATTCCACAGAATTTGATATGCCTTATTAAATTTTTGTTGTTTCTCAAGCTAATCGAAAAAATAATCAATTACTTGATTCTTCATTATTTGATCATGTTAAATTACAATATTTTTATCTAAAGAATGGAAGAAATGAAGGTTTTCCTCAAAGAACTATGGAATCTTGAACCACTAAATGACTTGTTAAAAGCGTATGATTCTTGTAGAGATTAAAAAAAATAACCAATTAAATAATGATGTAAATTTAAGTCCATTCCATTTTATTCAAAACTATGATATTTATGTAATTAATGTGTCTATTAGTATGAATGTTTTAACTACTCAAAAAACAACAATGAAATTATATGCATTCTTCAATGAAAATATTTCACATGATGCAATTGCATTTGTTATTATATATTATAAAAAGGATTTACTTATCATTCACAACACAGAATGCCTACTGCAAATTTCTAATTACATAAATGAAAAAAAAATTAGGAAAATTAAACAACTTTTAATTTCTTGTTTTCATTTCCTTTAGAAATATTTTCAGCAAACTTGATAAAATAAAAACTGTGAACTTCAGCTGAAAAGTTTTAGTTTACAATTCCTATAATTTAAATAAACATGAGTGGTAACATTGAAAATCTATTATCTGAACTTAAAAGTTATAGTAATACTTATTCAAAATATTCATTAAATTATCAGAACTTTAAAAACATAAATCATATATTATTTCAAAAGTTGAAATTTTACCTACTTAATTTTGTGGTAAAATTTCATTACCTTTAGATGATAAATAAAAAATTACTCTTCCAGATCATTTTACTAAAATATTTACCAATGATGATGATAAATGACAGAAAAATGTAAATGTAAATGTCATGTGGCGAGGGCCTCCCATCGGGTAGCCCGTTCGCCAGGTGCAGTTCTGTCGAGTTGACGCCACTTTGGCGATCTGCGTGTCGATTGGGATGAAATGACGATGATTAGGACACCACAACGTCCAGTCCCTGAGCAGAGAAAATCTCTAACCAAGCTGGGAATCGAACCCGGGCCCTTAGGATTGACATTCTGTTGCACTGACCATTCAGCTACTGGGGGCTGTCATAAATTAGATAAAATTTTAGGAATACAATTTATTTACCATTGTAAAAGAAAAAAACAAATAAAGATAGCCAAATTCATGTTTTAGAATTTAAATTTTAAAAATTTCCTTTTTTTCTTTTTAATTAAATTAATATTTCCTTTACTATAATTTTCCAAGTTTTTAAATAACTCAACTTTGTTGGCCAAATTGTTTTCGTTGTATTTATACAGAATGTTTTTTGTTGGATACAGGTAAATGAGATTATTTGGTCGGGGAAAACTGTGAAATTAGAATCTTGGTTTGCATCCTGCAATTTTTAAGCCAAAATGCCTTTTGTCCCGGAACTTTCATAAATATACTACTCTCTGCAATGCAGTACAATACACCAAGCAGTATCGTCCTAGGAAACGAGCAGCATACTTATAACTCTACTTATAATTAAATATTACGACTGAAACTTCAATCTGATGACATTCAACAATAAGGGAAGTATCGGAAATACCCCCTCCTAACAACTGTGGCTCTGGAAATATCAAAATCTATTCCATTATTATGACTGGACATAATTTTCCGCCTAAAAAGATCTTTTATTCATCTTACGGCTACCAACGGACTGAAATCATATGCAGCTCTTGCTCAAAGACGAGGAAAGGATGCGATATTTCCCACAGAAGTGCATGATGTACCTCTGGGAGATTTCACAATTGTGCCATGATCTTTATAGTCTTTGTTCAAGTGTGACGGCACGCATTACAAAACTGAGGGAAACTATTGTGCAGCCATCTCTTTGGAAGTATATTTAGAGACATATTCAATTGGATTTAATAACTCCTGAAGCAGCTCATGCTCAAGGACAAGGGAAAGATGTGGTACCTCCAAAAATGAGCATGAAGTGTCTCAGGGAGGTTTCACAAGTGTACCACAATCTTTTTAGAGTCTATGTTCAAGTGTGGTGCTAGTATTCATCGAAATGAGCCTTGTATTTACATCGCAAATTGTTTAAATATTTTTGTGTCATCTGCAAAACTCTCTGTCGCTGTCTCTCTTTTTGTGCAGTGGCACACTTAATTCCTGTGTCGTCTTCGAGATATATATGTGACAATATTTCGCACATTGGTTAAACACTAGATGTAATAACTCCTGAGGCAGTTCGTGTTCAACGATAAATGATATCTGTGCAGAAGGGCTGAGCTCGGGAGGCTGTGGGTATTTCCAGCATGACAGGAAGTGTTTAGCACGTGGCCAACCAGTGGCTACTACATGCCAGTGCTGGTGTGTGGGTTCTTCCAGCATCCAGCACAGACATCGGTAGTTCCAAATCCCTCCAGCACACCCCCAACTCTGGGCAGCCTGCGCGAATGGAGAAGCACGGGAAAGTTTTTCATATACATTGAAGCAGTCTGTGACAGTGTAACTACATGCGAATAACCCACCATTTTTCCTAGACCGCTCTCTTGGATTATGTCATGGCAAAGGAAGGGTACAGGAGGAGGAACGCCAACAGCACTTTCTCATGGCGCTGTTGTGAACTAGATCAGCTGGAATAAGCACCTCAAGGTGAACAAAGTGAATGGAGCTACTGTCTAGTGCTTGATCAATGGTAACTCAAGCTGTTTACATAAACAATATACCACAGTGCACACCAAATAAAGACTGCTGTGCACCCTATCCAGCAGCCTAGCACAGACTGAGTCCTTTTCCTGACAATTTCCAGATGGAGAAGCGATGGGAGTGCAAGGGTGGGGAGGGGATGGGATGGGATGGGGAAGGGAGAGGAGGGGGGAGTTAGGTTAGTGGAGGTAGCCGAGTGACCTATTTTCCTGTGAAAATTTGGACTTCCCGCCATGATGTCAATTTGATGTTGCCACATCTATGGTGGCCATCTTGGATCCGACATCTTGAATAAATCTGGCAACAATGCAGAGTGGGGTGGTGCTGTCTTTGTCCCTCTACTCTGGTTATTCTAAGCAGTTTCAATAGCCAGGTTAAACTGGCACGGAAAAATCCAGATATAACCAAAAACCATTTGTTTCAGCGAATACCACATATCCTATCAACAATTTACAGCATCCTCATTCCTATCACCTTGAGCTGCATGAAACAATAACTTAAGGGGACATTGTATGTGAAATTCGTTAAAATTTTACATTTTCTGTTTTCTTCTCCATAATGTAATTTAGACTTTCCTGGTCATTTTGGTATATATAATATATTAAAATCAGACAGTTGTTAAACGTTCAAATAATATGTTGAATGTTGACATGTAACATTTTCACAGCTAGGCATATACTGCCACAGTTGAGTAGTCATATCTTGGGAACTACACAGTCTAGAAGGGTGTGAATTGCTTTGTTTTGTGCCTACTGCAACGTCTCAGGAGTTGGCGTTACAAATAATCAAATCAGTCCTTTGTTTCTGATACTAGTTTTCGTAGACAGTAGTGTGATTATTGGCTATTTTTCTAGTAAACTGACAGCAGTATTATGGGAAGGCAATTAGAGATAACTGTGACAATTTAGAGAAGATGAAAATAGCTGTGTGGAGCACTTTCTTTCATCGAATATCAACTGACGAAAAGCCATGCCATGCTTTGTGTCCACCTCCACCAAACACTTGGTGTAACTATAGGCAAGCTGAATTTTCTGGCACCCTTTGTGAATTTACACATAAACATTGTCTTCCTTTGGCAGTAATGGAGGCAATCAAAGCTATTTACAGAGATTTGGCAAATACTGAGCTACTAAAGAAGTGTTTACATGGGAAGACACAGAATGTGAATGAATCCTTAAATAATGTTGTGTGGTGCTGTGTGCCTACAAAAGTATTTGTTGGCCTTATGACTCTAATGTTAGCAGTGTCTGATTCTGTAATAACTCTTAATGGTGAGAACTATGAAAAACGTAAGGTTCTGGAGAAGTTAGGGGTTTGATTTGGACAGAACGCAGCTAAAGGACTGTGGGAACTGGATGAACTTCATGTATGGAAAGCAAAGTTAGCTGCTGACCAAATGACAAAAGAAGCAAGAAAGAAAAGGAGGAGGCAAGCACTGGACTCTTGTGGGCCAGTTCAATTCTAGTTCTTAAAAGGCGCAGAAATGAAGGTCTGAATAAGAATTTGAAATAAAAAAGTTTTAAACCTCAATATCTCTGAACTACATTTTTTGCAATTAATGACCCATTTTCTAAAAAAGGACTGATGCTAGAGACATGAAATTTTCACAGCATGCCAAGTGTGATAAACAGCCAATATGGAACTAGAACAATTAAAATGACATAAGTTGTTTTGTTTTTATGTTCACTTATTTACAAAACTCTGTCAAAAAATTGAGTGTTTGGAAAAAAAGATAACATGCCCCACAATACAATTTTAGTAATAATTCTAGTTCAGTGTAGCTAGAAAGGTGAATTCAATAAATTGTAAGATGGTGTCTTAAAAAGTTTCCAGGATAATGGGTCACAAAATTCGATAGTTTAATATTAGTGGCATAGGACATACAATTCCCTGTTAATATCCAACACAAACAACAAAAACAATGTCTGATAAAGTAATGTCTGGGGTCAGAAACTATTAAAGGAACTCAGAAAACATCAGTGAATAGCAGAATATATATAATTAATTCAACTGCACAAATTTACAATATGCAAACTAAGATTTTAGCAAAGATGGTTGTAGTTCCATATGATTAAAATCTAATTTCATCATTGAGATTGTGTCCCATCTTCCTACAACCTCAGTCAACAACAAATTATGCTGAAAAGATAGTCACCAGCTACTTACAAAAACTCCTATTTGTGAACTATCTTGGATCAGCATCACCATCATTTAGTGCAAACCCTCATGGTAGATGTACCATATAGCATGTGTATGTGTGGCAGCCTAATGTTGTTTCCACAATGGAATTCTCACACCTACAAAAGTTTAAAATGACCCTCTCATTGACAACCTACACTTAAGGGTTTTCCATAAAATGAAGTATTGTGTTGTTTTGCTTCAAGTCAGTTTAACATGTCAAACTAATCATTTTTACTAGGATCCTACTAGAACAAATCACAATTACAATAAATTATTTATCCTCAGACAACATGTAGAGTGCAAAAGGTTGTATAAATGCAATGTGCACAATATCAGATTCTACCCTACATGTAAGTGACAGAACATTTGATTTACTTTCTTTAGACTATGCCCCCTCTTATCAGATGGGCACAAAATTGGCTGATCCTGAATAGCAGTAAGAAACTGAAGACATACAGCCTGGCTAGTACTTTCAGAAAAGCTAAGCGGACAAGTAGACAGGACTCAACACATTTGCTGTGAATGTTTCCTAATCCGCTGAAATGAAGTGCTAATATCACTTACTGAAGGTAAACAGCTGCTGTACTTGAGATAAACTTGGATTCAAATGAAAATTAGTATGAGAAACTTAGAGCAAAATTTAATTTTAGAGGAAGAGCAATATTTAATCAAAAATTTAGTTGAATAAATCCAGAATTATGTTCAACAAACCAATTTATATTGGTATAATATACTTTATTAAACTAAAGAACTAACATGCAGTTTTCACCACTATTTTACAAAACCAAATTATACAAAAAATATTGAGCTTTCTTATCAAGATATTGTCAGTTATATGTATAATATATAAATTGAAGTTTCTTCTCAGGATATGAAAAAGTGACTGATAAATTTGATAAAGTGATTATCCAACTTATAATATGTATCTAACATTCCACAAGTAAATAAAAAAGTTTAAGGCAAAATGATAGAGAAATATCATGGAAAAAAATGGAAGAATTTTGTGATTTGAGATCAAATACATTTGTAATTATGTAGGATTCCGTGGCCAGAGTCAGTCGACATGAAAATTTCTGGGTGTGGTACCGCATCATAAGTATAAAACTACTACCTATGCACATCACGGTCAGTTTTGACGCGAAATCACTATTTACGAACGTACCAGTAGATGAAACTATCTACATCCTTCAGGAGCATGGCCCACCAGACATATGCGACCTGGTTGAGTTGTGCCTGACTTAACGTACTTCAAATGGCAAGGAAAATACTATTAGCAGACAGATGAAATAGCAATGGGGTCTCCCCTGCCTCCACAGGCAGCCAACATATTCATGGAAGCCTTTGAAGCAATGGCCCTTGGTTCAGCTCCTTTACGCCCACGTCGCTGGTTCAGATACGTGGGCAACGCGTTCGCTGTTTGGTGAAATGGAGCTACACAAGTTTCAAGAATATTTGAACAACATGCATGGGAAGATACAGTTCACACTCGAACTAGAGGAGAATGGTGCAATTCCATTTCTAGACATCGAAGTATACGGGACAATGGAGGGTACACTGGGGCACAGAGTATATTGCAAGCCTACACATACAGACAGATATCTGAAAGCCCAATCCTACCACTACCCAGAGCAGAAGAACTCGGTCATCTGTTCTTTGGCAATCCATGCGCAGTGCCTAAGTGATGCTCAAAACATAGCACCTGAGCTTAAAAGGCTACGCACAATGTTTCTAGCCAATGGCGACAGCCATAAGTCGATCCACACAGCCTTGTCGACAAACACAAGCAAGAAAGATAAGTAAGAAATAGACAAACTGCAGCCAACAATGCGTTGACCTTATGTGAAAAATGTTACTGATCGAATAGGCAAACACATTCACCAGGTTGGGGTGCAGCCTGTCTTCTATAGTGGTCGCAGGATCCAGGACGTGCTAGGCTCCACTAAGGACAAGATGGATGCATTACACACTGCAGGCATGTAAAATGTGGAATGTGAATGTGGAGAGACTGGCAGACCAATAACAAAGCGCATTCAGGGACACAAGTGCTATATTCATCTAGGGCAACACAACAAATCTGCAGTGGCAGAACATCAGCAAGACTGTGGAAGTGAAATAAAATTCAGCGAACCCTGTGTGTTGGCCAAGCAGCCGGTTATGACGAATCGCAAAACCAGAGACGCCATCGAAATACTTAAGAACCCTAATAACAAGAACAGGGAGGATGGACTCAGGATTGTACCATCTTGGCTGCCAGCAATCAGAGCCCAACAGAACGAACTGTGAACATGGGGCACGAGCACTATCGGCGAGTAACTGCCACCGGACAACCAACGTCTAGCATTTGGTAAACAGCAACCAACCTCTCATTCAATGGTGACGACCAACCATGGCACATAACACAAGAGCCAATAGACAAAAGATGTTACGTTCTCCCTCCATCGCAACAACCTATTAAAATAAAGTTTCCTCTCCTTCTTTCTTAAGTGACCAATGAAACGAACTATCTTTTTGATATTACGACATAATGGCATGTGCAGTGAACAGTAACAACAAAATATAAAGGACACTGCATAGCTAGAATGCACCAGCATCCCCAGAGGAAAGACGCTGCAATCATGGCCGAAATGCTGTATTTTTTCTCCACCAGTAGTAGTTTTATACATTATGACATAGTACCACACTCAGAAAACTTTTGTATCAAATACATTTGCTTATAAAATTGCTGATATTGAGGACAATAAATCCTTAAGTAGCAAAAAATATATTGTAAAACTTAAACAATTTTGCAACATAATAGGTGCTGTTTGTTGAATAATAGGGAACAATATAGAATCATGAATTTAATACAAAGCAATAAACATGAAATTTATTCAGTTGCAGTTAATAAAAAGGCATTTAGTCGACAGATGATAAAATATACATTCTGGAAAATAAAATAGATACATTATCATAGGTACATAACAGAAGAAGTACATTAACAGAATTTATAAATTTATTTGATATAATTTTTCTAAAGATGTTAAGTTTGAAGAGATTATTTATATTTGGTATGTGCTATAAGCCATTTTTTTCATTTACAAAAATGGTTCAAATGGCTCTGAGCACTATACGACTTAACTTCCGAGGTCATCAGTCGCCTAGAACTTAGAACTAATTAAACCTAACTAACCTAAGGACATCGCACACATCCATGCCCGAGGCAGGATTCGAACCTGCGACAGTAGCGGTCGCTCGGCTCCAGACTGTAGCGCCTAGAACTGCACGGCCACTCCGGCCAGCTTTTCATTTACTTCAAGGTTTATTTTTACTCTGTGGAATGATTTAAATTCTATCACATTCTTTAATTTCACAATTAATAAATTGTTTTAAGATGTGTTGCCACATTCACTTTGCTCATCTTTTTTCATAGGTAATAATAGTTTAGAAACAGTCTTTTAATGTTGATCACTTGGAATTCGTTTTAAACGACCTTGCATTAACAGGCGTAATCTTATTTTCAACATGCATAATGAATTCGCTTATTATTGTAGAGTTTTTTATGATATTCATTTAAAAATTGTCTACATATTGGCCTATAACATCTTTTGTGGCATCTGTAAATTAAATTATCAGTGGATTTCTCAATTTCACGAGTTTCAATCCTTTGAGTCTGAATTGCTTCCATTAATATAGAAAAAAATTTAATAAGGGAAAAGCTAGTTTTGTTCATTAAATTTTTCTGGTTATAAATTAACTTATTTACAGATATCATCAACAGCAAGCTTTCATATAACGATAAACAGGTATTAATGATTATTGATGAAAATTATAATCCCTGGTTTAAAGTAAAAATTATGCAGAAATTTTAGAAAACAAAATAAAATGCATAAATCTTGAAACATATTGATGAGAAAGACACAAATATATTGTGAAAAACTAGACCCCTTCAATGTGAAGATATTAAACGAAATGAAAAGTCAACTATATTTAACAATCAAGCAAATTATATTCATTAATTTTATCACCTAAAAAGACAAAGCTGAAATATTTTTAAAAATTGTTTACAAGCAAAGTTTTATCACCAATAAAATATGGCAAATATAAAATTAAACAAGAAATACTTACTTTCTATGAAAAATAAACAACAAAGGTAATCGTATACAAAAAATAAATAAATAAAAAATGAAACAATCAAATTAAAATATGATAGGATTGAAAGTAAAGATGAACATACAAAAATTTAAAAGATTAATTAAAATGAAAAAATACAGTACCACCCCATTTATACCCCAACATTTAACCAAAAATTAAAAGTAACACTTGTTCTTTTAAAACCTTTTGATTGTAATTGTCAACTGAAATATTATGTAATTAAACAGAATGAAAAGGATTACAAAATAACTGCACTATATTCACAATACACATCCAAATTTTTTGGAAATGTTAGGAATTAATTATGGAAGAAAATTTAAATGCTGTATTTTTTCAAAATTATTTCTATATTTTGAATGATCACACCCAAGAACGATTATTGAGTGATATAATAAACTTTGTTCTGTTTTTTGAAATAATCGTAAACAATGCACATTTGTTCACCAATTAAATGATCAGTTGACTGATTTACAAATATAGATAAATATCCTTAGGATAACAGAGAGATAAAAAATTAAAGTCTAGATTTTTAATTTTGTAAATAAATTTTTAATCAATAAATTTCTCTTTATTTAACCAACTTTTTCATGTAATACCCATACTTAACAATTTAACATTAACTACATTATCTTTCATTTCATGACTCTTTCTAGAAGACACACATCACGATATTTTCTTTTTTTGTAACCAGTAATCATAAAAACTTCATTTACATGTTTCACTTTATGTGTAGGTAGATTAGATAAAACTACTTCATTTATTTTACATATTTCTGTTGACGAATTAGGGGGGCATCCAGGGATAATTGGAGTGGTAGGGATTCGGATGTTATCAATACACCCAACGCAAACATCCGTCATTTTGAATTTTCTCTCAAACAACACAAACACGTCCTCTTCTGTCACACTCAGCCAGCACACTCGACACTTCGCCAGCCCTCGCTGCTGTAGGCAATATCAGACAGGTAGGCGCATTCTTTGTTCACGCTAAAAGCTGTGTTATCCATTACTTCCGGACGCTGACTCCTCATGACCGCTCTTGCAGGCAGCCGCAGTGCACTGCGAAACAAGCAGCTGCAGCTTGGACATATGCAGTAGTTCTGAACAATTCCACCCCGACATAGACCCATCAGTTTAAGAGACCACCTTCATCCAATCCGAGGCAACGATGTTGTTGGCCATACACCTAGAATTTCGCATGAATTTCCTCCTGTTTATACGAGTCGTTTTCGAAGATAGAAGAAATCGGACAATGCACGCGTTTTCACGTAGTTAAATTAACGTTACTTGTAAAAATCCTGTACAGGACTATGGCATAGGCTATATTCCCTCTAAGTATTCTTTCATCAGGTAGAAAAATATCTTTTCTTATCCGTTACGTCATGCATCACAGAACTAGAACATTAAACTCATTTTCGGCTCCTGACGGAGTGCTAAGATCTACCACTGTCACAGGACGCCTCCTCATTTTCGAACTCTCTCTTAAGGTAGCCAAACGTCTCACCACATATGAAGACTCTTAAGGTAATAGCACAGAGAAGTTGTTAATATAAATTTCATACTACGTATCACTTTATAAATTCGGTAACACATTTGATTTTATTACAATGGTTTGCTCTCCCTGTATAGGTGCAAAATTGAAATGTTAAAAGATAACGCCACAATGAAAAAAACACCAAGTGGAGAATCATATCCCTGGTGCCCTAGCCATCGGCTACTTCCGCCAGGCGGCATGTCACTGATATCAAATTGATAGGCTAATGAATTAAATTGATCCTAACGGGAATCCCTGGAAGGAAGACGATGTTCTTTTCGAGGAACATTATTGAGAATCGACATTTGAAGCTGACCACAGAAGGATTCTACCGCCGGCAGCATATATTACGCGTAAGGACCGCGCTATTAAAAACATGATCACAACGACTATGTTACCATCACCCTGCATAAAAAGTGGTCTTGGTTCTACATTCACACACAAGAGCCGCTGATAGTGTAACGCTTTCCGGTAGAAACGCTGTCAGCGATTTGGAATCAAGACCCTTCATTCAACCGCGTACTTGCGTTGGAACCTATGGACACGTCATTTAATTATTACAGCCACTGGTGAATAATTTCGTGCCGCTCTCGTACCTCGAAACCTTTTTCGAACATACCTGCTACAGCAAAACTCCAACGTCGTCTTAGACAATTCCTCTGCATCCTGTAACTCTTCCTCAATCTCTGCCCCGCCTCCTTGCAGCTTCGTCCATGTAATTGCCGCAATTTAAGTCGGAACTGAACAGAAGTCGGAGAACGCTATGTCCACCACCTTCTGCAATCCGTGTAGAAACAGATAATGCAACAGGACCTACTTTCGACCACTCGGTGGAAATGGGAACATGTCGTAGCTCCGCCAACGAAGCTGACCACAGAAGGATTCTACCTCCGCCATCATACTTACCCGTAACGACCGTGATGTTAAAAACACGAACACAATGACTATGTTACGGTCACGCTGTGTAAAAAGCAGCCTTGGTTCAACAGGTACACACAAGAGTCGCGGATAGTGTTACGCTTTCTAGTTGAAACGCTGTAGGCGTTTTGGAATCAAGTCTTTCCATTCAACCACATACCTGCATTGGAGCCAATGGAGATGTCTTTTAATGATTACGGCCACTAGTGAATCATATTAGTGGCACTTTCATATCTCGAAACGAGTCACCTTTTTCGTACCTATCTGCTACAGTAAAACTCCAAAGTGGTTTTAGAAAGTCGCTATGTATCTTGTAACTGCTTCTCAGCCTCTCTCCGCCACCCCTGTAGCTTTGCTTTGTGATCGTTCAAATTTAAGTCGAAACTGAGCAGAAGTCAGAGAATGCCATATCTACCACCATCTGCAACCTGTGTAAAAACAGAGTAAGCTGAGTTAGTGCGACAGGACCGTGTTTCGGCCACTCGATGGAAATGGGAACATGTTGTACTGTCTCCGCCAACGGTGTATGAAGTGTAAGGTCTGCGCCAAAACGAAACTTTCTCCTGCAACACGAGGTAGTATAACTCTTTCAGGATAGGTGGAACAACGTGTGTAGCACCATTCGTCCTTGCTTCAGTGTGTGGAGGTACAAAAAATGTATCACTTAATTGTGAAATCCTGACCCATTCAGTATGAAAGTATGTTTTCTGAACCACCCAATGTACGTAATTTGGTAGTTCCCACTATGACAGAGAGAGGTCAGAAATAGCGTTGCTCCATGCAGTCCGTCTGTGGCGATTGTTGTTTTCTGCAGTGTGCGCAGTGTTGCTGGCTTTTGTTCAGTGCGATTGAGTGCGTAATTGTTTCCGCCTTTACGTGATACATTGTTAATTCAGCTGTTTATTACAGGTAAGATAATGACTGTTATACATTCAGAATCACTCTAGAACTCACAGTTCTTAGATATATTCTGCAGAAGACGAGTATTTCGTGAATAATTCAGAATCCAAAATATGTACCGCCAAGTATCAACGTTCCTCCACTAAGTGAGACGCTGCTTTGAATAACAAGTAGTATTACACATTTTGTTCATTGTTTGTGCAATAAATTGCATGCGAGTGTAACTGTAGTTCATATATGTAATTTGAGGCGTTATCTTCCTTGTCAGTTTACAATGAATGCTTTAGGGAAGTACTGAAAGATGATGAGATAATGGCAATACTCCATGCTGAAATACCTTCAGGTCAGAGTTCGTTGGACGAAGATGCAGATTTTAGTGATGACGACCCAGGTTACTGTGTACCACATTCAGGAATCGTTATTTCTGAAAGAAGCTCTTCAGACAAAAGTGATTCTCAAGAGAAAATACACAATCAAACAATGGACTTGTCATGTCATTGTTCTGGTGGAACTGTATCCAGTTCAGCTGCTGATCCAGAGCAAGTACCAGCACATAATGCAGGTGACTAAAATGCAACTCCCACAGATGTAACAGCTTGTGCAGAAAAACAGAAAAACCCAAACAACTTCCACCTTTTTCCTCAGCATCTGGTGCTGTTGCGCATGTAAGAGTCTTAGAGGATTCCACTGCCTATAATTTGTTCAAATTGCTCATATCTGATGATGTAATTCAGTGGATTGTTATACAGACTAATCTTTATGCTGAACAGGAGTTCCAGAAAAACGGGAAACCTTAAAAGCACAATACATGTAGGGAGATGGAAACTTTTCTTGGCTTAAACATTCTCATGGGCATAAAATCACAGGCCAGTTACAGGGATTACTGGAGATCTGAGCCCAATCTTCATGATACCTTCATTAGTTCAATGACGATTGTTAATCGTTTTGAGTGGCTTTTGTCTAATTTGCATCTAAATGGCAACAGCTGCATGCCAAAGTGAGGTGAGGAGGGTTATGATAAGCTGTACAAGCTACAACCGTTTTTGTCTATGGCGGAATGACAATTTCAAAAGTGCCTATCATCCAAGTGAATATGTAGGTGTAGATGAGTCAATGATCAAATTCAAAGGCAGGTCATCCTTGAAACAATACTTACCTTGAAAAAAAAAACAATCAAAAGAGGCTACAAAGTGTTGACGTTAGCAGACAAGTCTGGTTATGCACTAAAATTCGATGTTCATACTGGTAAAATAGGCAACGTAACGGAAAAATGCCTTGGATAGAGGGTACTAAAGGAGCTTCTCACAGGTCTTGAAGGGGAAAAAAGACATAGAGTTTTCAGCTATTTTACCAGTGTACAACTGATAGAGGATCTGAAAGGGAAACAAATTACATGCATGTGGTACTGTCAATATATGAAGAAAGAATTACATAAGCTGAAACAAGACAAAGAATTGAAATGTAATGAATACGACTGGGCTACAAGTGTCAATGGGTTGTGTATTGTAAAACTGCAGGACAAAAGAACAGTGCATTTATTGTCAAGCTTTCATGACCCAAGAACCACAACAGTAGTACAGTGGAAAGAAAAGCATGGAACCGTGACAGAGCTACCTTGCCCTCTACTGCTAGATGATTACATTGAAACTATGAACTGTGTTGATAAATTTGATCAAAGGAAGTCAACATATGAAACTGATAGGAAGAGTATCGTGGCTTAGTATCTTCTGGTACTTTATTGATGCAAGTGTCATGAATGCCTTTGTGCTGCACAAGGAACTGAAGCCTGAAACAATGACGATGAAGAACGTTTGGAGAGAAGTGTCCAGAATCTTGTGAGCAACGCCCTGGTTGCTTCAAGGAAGAGAGGCAGGTGCCTGAGCAATACAGTAGGGAATAGCAAAAAGAAACCTCATGTGCCCAAAAGTGTGAGTACTTCTCTGCTTAGGAAGTGGCAGGCCCCTCTATTTATGCAAGAACAGATACTGCATCCAATACTGCAATGTAACATGAAGGTTGGTGGTACACATAATGTACGACCTCTGTTTTCGAAAGACTCTTTTGAAATATATCATAATGTCTATTAATACTTTTATTCTAATGTAATTATACAACTTTTAACCAATTTTTTATAAATTTGTTCAACAAATAAAAGTCTTGTGCAATAAGGGTCGAAACTTGTCTCATACCCCTGTGCATGAAAGAGATAAAAGACAGTATGAACAATTACGGTGATGTTTCTTATTGGGAAAATTACGAAGACTCTACATCATACAGGAAGAAGGACGACTAAAATGCTACTGCGTTTCGATGCATTTCCAAGCTACATACAGGTACTACAGTCCAAAGGAAGTCTGCGTTCCGCAGGGTGCATTCACGTCTGTCACTTATACATTCTATCATCGTTATTTTGTACCATCCAACAGAGAAAAACTACGGACTATTAAGATGCACTAACTGCATCCGACAGAGAACTCAATAAGATTTTTACCGCATCAGTCTCTTCCAATGTATCGAAAACAAATACCGTCTGTGTGCCGGCATCGAGCATATGTAGTGATTCTATTAAATATACATGTATTGAGTCAATGGAGCAGGTGGTCAGTGATAGAAAGTAAAAAAAGAATATCGAATTCTGAGGAGAGATGAAAACCACCATCTTCGTGTTTGGAGACGTTGGTTCACACATACAAACAGGGAGTGGCCTCTTGAGAGAGACAAAGACATGAAGCGAGTCTGGAATTTGCCGATCAACCGAATGCCCCCACTTGATGCTTTGTTTGGGGGGCGGAGATCAAAGGAGGCCGATATTCTGTCCATGGTCGGTGGAATTAAGTAACATGATCTGTAATTAGGACAATAGGCTCTTTCGACCTTCGTGACGACGTCCTGACGATAGACACACAAACAGGAGATCTCAAACGGTGGCTACTGTACCACATTTCATTCCATTCATGATAAGTAGACCCCTTTTGCAGGGTTTAACTGTCAGTGCAGCATATATTTATGTCTTTCGATCTATATAGGATAGTTTGCCGCTGAAATTTTCGTAATTTGTCCGTCTGCAGAAAGCGGTAGTGAGTTTCGAAGTATGTCATGAAATTTTAGGTATGCAGTTGTTCTGATTTTTCCATTTGTGCTTATACACCAGCGTGCTTCGAAAAGTGAGGGAAATAAAAAGTAAGAGTCTTAATATCCCTGACTCTGGCAGCAGTTATAAACTAAGCCCACTCAATGTTTCCCTGCGCAATCGGAATAAAAAAGTGCCGCAATTGATTAAATATTCCATACTGCTTTGTACAACAAACTGTTCAAATAAACAGTATCCCAAATTACAGTCAGTTTCCCGACAAATTCTTTAACTAAATGAATAAACTATATTACAAACATCGCTTGTATCCCATAAACTACTTAAATAAACAATGTTGCACACATTGTCTAAATTGTTTAAACAATATTCTATACACTGCAACTGATTTCCCACCAAATTCTTTAAATAAATAAATAAACTATATTCCATACACTACCATAAATAAATAAACAATATTCCACACATTGTCTAAATTGTTTAAGAAATATTCCATACACTGCAATCGATTTCCCACCAAATAACCAATCAGCTGAGTCTTTTTTCCGCCAGTTTCCAGGTAGGAGAAGGGAAGAGGGAAAGGTGGGTTGGGGGTTTACCAGAGGAGGAGGGATTAGTTAACAAACCAATTTAATTAAGTAGCCAATCAGATTAATAGAGTGGGTGGGGGCTATTCAAATAACTCTGAACTGAAAGTGTACCTGTATCAGAGAGGGGAAAGGGGGAGGGTTGGAGGTTTCTTGGTGGGTTGGGAGCAGGAGGGGGAGGGGAGGGGTGGAGGAAAAATAAATTAAGGACCTGTCAATCAAAACCAAAGATTATCCCTAAGGGTCATAATCCTCTTAGCAGAACAATAGGTCAAAGACCTCAAAAGAGAACAACGTGTTTGGAATTGAATGTATACCTACCCCTGAATGTAGGCAACCCCCCACTTAAAATTCGTGCTGATGTCCTTGTTGCCCTACTACTAATGTTAAGTACCTCATTTTACAAATAATTTTGTTCGTCATTTATTTCATACTGCACCATTTGCCAGAGACCCCAGAAACATACAAACGAAAATGACCGCATTGTGACTAACAAAGTTCCTGTATCTGTTCATATGATCAAGCTTTCGCCTATTTCTGTTAGCTTCTGTAGCATTGTTAAAACGTCGTTGTAATGTTTCGTGTCATGTTTGCTGCATCACTTCTTGTGCTCCAAAGTGTGTCCTGAATCTTCTTCAAACTCTTGCCTGAAGCAGCCACAGGACCTGCCAGTAGTATGTGGAACAGAAAAGAAAGCATAACATCATTCTAATATGCCAAAGAAAGTCACCAAATCCATCTCCACTAGAACTGCCCACAAACAAACTAGATTCAATGAGTGGTTTGAGCAGGGCACAAATACAGCATTAGGATAGATATATTTTATTCTTTGCTTTACACCTGGCTGTCTTCCTGCCACTGTAGCAGCATTGTCATAAGCTTGCCGTCTACAACTCATAATGTCAAGTGAAAGAGTGTTGAGCTTACTTAGCATCATCTCATTTTTACCATCAGCTGTTTTGTTTTAATGAAACTTATAAGAGATACCATTACCCATACTTAAGGATTCTCTCGTCACAGCTCATAATACTTGCTTGTTTGATCTTTGTGAGAAATATCTGAGGTACGTCGAACATCATGGAATAATACTTGGCCTTCTGAACCTGAACTATAATTTTTGGCGAACTTTATTCCCTACAATTTCAATAAACTTGTCTTGAATTTCTTGTGGCATGTAATTTAAATTTTTTGGCCCACTTTTAGTCCTACAAAATATTCTAGGAGAACAGGATCATACTGTCCCATCGATGCATCGGTTCTGTAAGTTGCCTCTGTTGGCACTAGCGAGATCTTCCCTTTGGCCACATAGGGCCAAATTTTGTTTTGCCAGGAATCTTATTATATCAAACATTCTGGTTAGAATTTAAAGCCTTTTCTATTTTATTTGCCACTACTTCTTGCTCTTTTTTATCAATAGTTTGTCCTTTCTGCCGTATTGTTTCCAATTCCTTCCGTCTGCAAACCTTTTGGTTGCGTATAGCACCCGATTCACAGTTGCTGATCATGGAGTTCAGTTGCCACTTATATTAAACCTGTCAAAGGAGTAAAGCTTTCACGCATTCGGTGAGTATGCATTCTCAAACAACAACAGACGTAAAACAATGATGCTCTAGAAGGAGAATAAGCCAACTAAGTCTGTACAACTTTTTAACTATTTGCTAATGTGCACCAAAACCATTTCTCCATTAGCTGCCCCCTTGACAATTCTATCATCTTGGTGGAGTCTGTGTCTCACTCTGGTTGAAATGTGTATGCAACTGTTGGCTTTTCAATGAAGTCCAGGACCTCACCATATTTAACAGCAATTGCATGTTTCAACCTATTTTTTCATGCCATTTTCCAACATAGTTTCCAAGAAGGTCTGGCGAAATTGACGTGATTACAGTTTCTTCTATTGTTGCAATTTCAGTAGTTGCATCAGAAACACGTGAAACTGACGAATTTTTAGTACTAATTACAGGTCCTGTCAAATCATCAGTGTTAGGTACTTGTACTGCTTCAGCTTGTTCTTAGTTTTGAGCAGCACTTGTGTCTGAAGAACTCACATCTTATGGCCCTGGCTTGGATTCAGGCATGCTTGCACTTGTCGGTCATAGTCAGAACAGTGTTCTATGCAGTTATGAGTGCATCATGTAGGAGCTAAGTGGGTGAGGGTATAAAAACCTACAAACACAGCTAGCGAGTAAGGACTGCAACATCTGTGACTAGACCAAAGACTGGAGTGTGTTCTGGGCTGTGTCTGTATATACAGATGTGCTTCTTGTATTGTACTTTTCATTTCTATATCGTCCTTCTCGTCTTGTTAATAGTGTATTCTTACCGCCTCATAGTGAATTCTAGCAAAATAGTAATCTTCCATACACCGTGACAAGCAGTAACCGAATTTTCATCATGAACGGTCTGCTATCTATTAACAATGCAAGCATCTTTTGTTGAATTTGCAATGCCACCAGCTGCACACACCATCCCATCTGGATAAACCTCGTGTGAAATGCACTGACAGTGTAATTACTGTGCGCAAAACAATCCAGTGATAGAATTTAAGTGCTGCACAAAGTTAAATGATACACCAACTGCTGGAACAACAAATAGCTCGTCACAACAATAGCTGACAACAGACAGCCTATTGCTAGACGTTGAACAATATTACACTGCGAATTCACACCCCAATGCAGTGAATCAACATGTGGTAACTGAGTCTAATAACAAACAATTTCATGAAACAATTGTGTCTACTGTTAAACATGTTTTGCCCAAACGTTATGCATCCCACATTCGCGTCCCTGAACAATAAGTTACTATCCATATCAGCGTGTACCAACCAATGAAGTGGAACTCGCCATTGACTGTGATATATTTCACACATTGTCCACTCCTCCCACGTTGTATGATGTGTCTGAACTCACGCCCATCTCATGCCTGCAGGCACAAACTGTTGGGCATGATGATGCACTGGGCTCTGCATTCGTTACCTCGGCACAACTTCCCATGCTTTCAACACTGAACTGGACGACAGTGATAACACCACCCTTCAGACATTCGCATTCACCCAAACTTGTGTCTCAACTGAGAGTACTATGGAACAGAACAGCTGGTGCTATGGTTTGGCAAAGATTATACAAACACCAGAGCAGCAATTAAACAAACCCTGCATGGTGAACAGCTCAAAGACGAGACACCATCGAAACTTTGGTACCATCTACGATCCACTTTATGGACGCCCTGCATCATCAAACTAAGGAAGCAGATACAGATAAGACTAATACCACATGACATAGAGCCGCTGGAAAACGCTTGGCGCTCGCAGATAGTTTGTTTATGTTATTACAGGATAGGCACAGTATCAACCAAGTAGCCACAGCACCCACACAGCACTCTACAAATTGACAACCCCCTCCATGTGCTGGACAGTGCTGAGCGCAGCCAAATTTCACTGACAGTGACGCCACCTCCACTGCACAGTGGCAGCACCGAACAATGCAACGAAGGGTGCAGTAGCTGATTCAAAGTTACTAGACTAGTGGTACTTCAACCAGTTTGGCAATGCTTCAAGCAAATGCCATGCCCCTTACAATTTCTCAAACAGCAAGTGTGAAGAATTACAGGCATTCTGACTTGCAAAACTACATCAAGTCGCCACCACCTGCTACTTGTGTCACAAATACACACCTCCTCAAATGCTCACCGAGGATACAGGTAAAACCTCCACGATCTGAATTCTGGTATATACTTCCTTGTCATCACTGGTTCTGATATTCTCCGTACCATGAAATGACACGGCAACAACTGAGAGCATGTAACCACTCCAACAGCATGCAGTTAACAACCCCACAATCAGAATGTGTGATACACGGCATGAAATCTACACCTCTCAAGTCAGCACCAACTCACATGGATATTCTACATCACCAATGTCACCGAATGTGTGTTGGGCATCGATTTTCGTCGTCATTTCGGAGTCCCGCCCACCATCACAACTGCCTGGTAACTCGACAACAGTTCTATGTATGACTCCATACTCCGTGAGTGTGTCACGATGACACAGGAACATCTTGTAATGCATTAGCATTATGATAACAGTCTGATGAATATGATACATTCTGTGTGAAAAAATGCTTTCCTACTCCAATACATCGATAACAAATGGTTCAAATGGCTCTGAGCACTATGGGACTTAACTCCTGAGGTCATCAGTCCCCTAGAACTTAGAACTACTTAAACTTAACTACCCTAAGGACATCACACACATCCATGCCCGAGGCAGGATTTGAACCTGCGAGCGTAGCGGTTGCACGGTTCCAGACCGCAGCGCCTAGTCCGCAGCTCGTGGTCGTGCGGTAGCGTTCTCGCTTCCCACGCCCGGGTTCCCGTGTTCGATTCCCGGCGGGGTCAGGGATTTTCTCTGCCTTGTGATGACTGGGTGTTGTGTGATGTCCTTAGGTTAGTTAGGTTTAAGTAGTTCTAAGTTCTAGGGGACTGATGACCATAGATGATAAGTCCCATAGTGCTCAGAGCCATTTGAACCATTTTTTGTAGCGCCTAGAACCGCTCGGCCACATCAATAACACTTCGACTGCCCACCCATCAGTTTGTTAACAGCTGTGGCAGTCATCACCACACACGGCACCAAACATCACATGGACACATGCATGCACATGTCCACACCACTGACTCTGTTGCATAGCACGAACGTTACTACCACACTATCTGCTTCACCTTGTGCCACCTTGTGCACTGCCTCCACTTTATTCTGAAAGCCCAACATAATGAAGACTAGAGCACGTACAATCCACTGTGCACCGAATCTTAACAACAAATGGTACACCTGTAAAGTATAAAGCATGGCCGACTAGCTTGGCTAACTTGTATGCTGCTAAAAAAGCGACTGATGAGATACTGGAAGCTGACATTGTCCATCTGTCCGACAGCTTGTGGTCATTGCTCATCAAATTAGTACAAAAGAAAGATGGCACTAGCCCCTTTGAGTCGGTTACATTGATCTCAACATCTGTAAACTGCATGACATTTACTCAGTACCAAATACACAAGATTTTACTCATACACTGGCAGGCATATCCACCTTTATTGTAGTTAAATGTATAAAAACCTATTTACAATTCCCTATGCACGACGGTGAAATCGCGAAAGTAGCAATTATCACAGTCTTCACCCCGTACGAATACCTTTTCATGTTTTACAGGTTGGAAAATGCAGCACAGATTTGGAAACTATTCATTGACAACATCCTCCTCCACTCCGACCACGACTATGTATAGGTCAGTGACATCCTGAGATCGTAAACGAATGCCAACATGGAAACTTACAGTTGAAAAAGGCAGTTTCAGATACTGAAAGGGATTTAGGCGAAAAAGTTACTGGATGTGTACAAAAGTGTGAACAAAATACATCGAAAATTCAAGGCAAAATTTTCGATCTCGAGAGTAAAATCAAAGATAGGCCTGATGTTGTCTGTAATGGCACGCCACTTACGAAGCTGTTGGAAGGTGAGGAGCGCTTCGATCCCGCCAAAAAACATAACGGCTGGCATCCATTGGATTTCATCAAAAATTGCGAGAGAATGTTTCCTAAACACTTATCTGGTCAGGAGAAGATAAACATAGTAATTAGCGCCTTAGCAGGTGACGCTAAGTACTGGGGAATTAACTTGAATACCGAACTAATGACGTTCGAAGAGTTTAAACAAAAGTTTAAGGAAGAATACTGGTCCAAACAAAAACAGTATCATTTGTGGTACGAGTTTATCATGGCCAAACTTAATGATAACAGGGGCTGGAATTCTTTGAAAGATTTCTGCGAATATTGGTACCGAAAGTTGACACATTTAAGAGGGAGAAGATCCGATTCTGAAATCGTATTGGAGCTATATAAAAAGCTTCCAGAAGATTCGAAGAGATATGTGGGAAGCAATCATCACAGCTTCCAAGCCTTTCTCGAAAGGGTCGAAGATGAAGACCACTGGCGCGAAAATCGTGCCAATTATCAGAATTTTAGTAACAGGAATAACCGCAATAATGACGAGAGGAATGACGGCGATGGTTTTCGCGTCAACATGATACAGAGAGGTAGAGGCAGAGGAAGAGGAAGAGGGGGTTATCCAGGTCACGGTAGAGGATACACTGCGCAAAATAATAACGACGCGGAAAACTGATTTCCGCGAACGTTGCGGGCCAAACGGAAGTGGACAAAACATACCGGCCCCGATTTATGAAACATTACCGGACTGACAGTAAAGTTATGAGACAGCTTAGGGACAGGCGTGGAATGAGGCAGTGTGTTGTTGCAAAAAAAGCGTCAGGTGCGTGCGCAGATGATTCATCTTCGCTGCACAGTGCGCTACATGTTAACAGGCGAGGGGAGCATCAGAGGGCAACGGCTCAGTCTAGCAGATCAGCTGTTCAGAGAGAAGCCGCTAACAAGGCGGCAGAATTAGGTACGAACATTGCCATAAGAGCTGGCGAATACATTACGAGTAGTAATTCTATGGCGAAGGAAATAGTGGATGGAACAGTGGATACACAGAGAGGTGCGGTTAGCAGTGTTAGCAATGAAGTAAATGGCAAGAATGAATTAGCAGAAGTAACTGACTGGCGTGTGCAGATCGACGATCTGTACAAGGGCCTCAAGCTATGTGAGTGGGAGGATTTTAAGAAGGAATATGAGGCAAGGAGGTTAATTAGTCGAAAAGGAAATAATAGGAACGTCGATAAGATGAAGTGGCCCGAATTTAAAGAGGAGAGAGTAAATAGCGCCGCGCAAAGTACGCGTGCTGCCAATTGGACGATGGTTAAAGATAGGAAGGAATTGGAGGATGAAATCCTAAGCGTCGACGAGGAAGTAGCTTCTGTTAACGATCCGCCAACAGAACAAGCTGTTACCGAAAGGCACCGTGGGGAAGGGGCAGGTAATTACCTACGAGTAACTGAAGTTCACGAGCATTACACTAAACATGAAGTAACAGTGGATGTGAGTAAAGCTCATAATGAGGCCGCTTTGTCAAAAGAGGATATTGAGTTAAAATCAAAGCCTGACGAAAATGCAGAGGAAGAACTTAGTGCCTGTCTCAGAAAAGCTTTTATGTTAGAACCTAAAAGCGATCCAGAATGGTCAGATGCTGCCGATAGTTCAGATGACGAGTATTTCGGTACTAGTGAAAGCAATGGAAATACGACTAACTGCGATATTTTACCTACTGATAACAAAGCTTCAAAGCAAAACCCAGATGTTAAGACTCAACCCAGAAAGAAAGAGCCACCTGACGACTCAGTGTCTATTTTGCAAAGTGTTGAAGTAAGTAAAGACTTTGAACCCCAGAAACCTAGAAAGCCACCAGATATAAATGGTTCACAGGTCAGGAACGTATCTTGGGACAATGTCACAGTCAACCAAGGTGCGTTGTGGAAAAAACAGGAAGGGGCATGATTTAGAGCCTGGGGCAGATTTATATTGGACTTTGAGAATGTCATGAACACCTTACATCATGAGTCTACTGGATTCCCACCGGAAGAAATTTTGTTAGGCACCAAAAGTAAAAGTTTAATTGAGGAAAAACTAGAGTTTCCACCTTGTACAAGCATGGGGTTGAGTCAAAAGAAAGAATTAGTCAGAAAAAGGGCAAAGCAAAAAGCTGAATCTAGATCTAAAAGACATGATAAAAACCTGAAAGCTTCAAAATTTAAAATTGGGGATTATGTTCTTTTAAAAACCCATGAAAAATCTAGTGAACCGAACCATGAAATTTCCAAATTTAAATATATTTATAATGGACCATACATAATACAGAACATTCCACAAATGTAAATGCTTACTACCTGATCTACCCAAAATCCAAGAGACATTTAGGTGTAAGAAACGTTGTGGACCTGAAACTGTATGTTCCTAGGAGTGAGTGACCTAACTCCACTCAGAAAGCAATCTGTAGTAAATGTGCTGTATCTAACGATGAAATTATTTTATTCTAAATGTAACCAGTATTTGTAAATATATGTATACCATTGCCAGTGTGCTAATGTACTTATGTAAGTTTCAGATTACCAAATGTACTATAAATGTAAAGGTGTATGGGAAAAAGGGCTGAAAAGAAAAAGCAAATTCCCCAAGCCAAATAAAAGATGGGACTGCCAAAAATCAAAGTTGGCAGTACGTGAGTCGTGATATAAAGGACTGCCAAACACCAAAGCGGTCAGATAAATAGTCAAAGGAGAATTGTAAGTGTGGTACAGGTGATGTGATAAAATGATGCGAAATGGACTGCCCAAATCTGAATAATTGGCAGAAAATGTATGTAGAGATTTTTCAAAATAGTATTGAGTGTTTATTAGTAGATAAGGAAATGGACTGCCATTCAATGCAAGCAGCAACAAATTGTTTTATAGTGTATATAGGTAATTGTATATGCTTTGTAGTTAAGTGTTTGTGTTCCATATTTTGATTTTATTTCTCTGAGAAATTTAATAATAATAAGTAATTTGCTACTCAAATCATGTTGTGATAGGAGGTTGTACTGTGTCAAATGCACTTAAGCACATGATAGGTAAATGTTCCCAATATATTAAAAAGTGTAGACCTATATAATGTGAGTAAAAGGAAGTTTTGTGATATAAAATTTGATGATGGTACACTCACACAAAGATTCAGAACCCCTGTATAAACATAAAGTTCAGTGTTCCCATCAAATTTGCACTTAGTAAAATTTACTGAAAACAGGGGCATGTGTAACAACAACGATGCTGTACTATTGTACACATAAATAATATTTTTTCTTCTGATTTTTCGATACACTTGTGTAATTAATGTTCTCCAGAATGAGATTTTCACTCTGCAGCGGAGTGTGCGCTGATATGAAACTTCCTGGCAGATTAAAACTGTGTGCCCGACCGAGACTCGAACTCGGGACCTTTGCCTTTCGCGGGCATGGGCTCTACCAACTGAGCTACCGAAGCACGACTCACACCCGGTCCTCACAGCTTTGGCAGAAGTAAAGCTGTGAGGACCGGGCGTGAGTCGTGCTTCGGTAGCTCAGTTGGTAGAGCACTTGCCCGTGAGAGGCAAAGGTCCCGAGTTCGAGTCTCGGTCGGGCACACAGTTTTAATCTGCCAGGAAGTTTCAATTAATGTTCTGATTTCATTTTTTTTTGTTTCATACCATTGTGCTAAGAAAAATGTAAACAAATTTCAGTGTGAATATTAATGTTTATGTCAAGTGTCAAGCAATATTGTAATAGAATTGAAATGTAACGAATTTTTAAACTGTTGTAAGATGTTTAAAATTGTAACTGTGCATCTGGTCCATACGTAGGCAATGTGTTAGGATACGTAGAATGCAAAACCTCGGGTGAATACGCTGTCTGTAAGGGAGCGGTAAAAGGTGGATGGCAGGGGAGCACAGGAAAATGCAAGTGGGCACTGCCCGGCACAAAGGGCTCAGCAGTAGTAGTTGGTGTTCGGCATTGGTTTGAGCAACACCTTCTGGAGCGAGGAGGATCTCCTGGAAGACATAGCTTCAGTGTACCTTGGGTAGGCTGTTCCAACGCCCACACAGCATGGCAAAATTCCATAGGCACTAAATGGAAAAGTATTGCGATGCTAAGAAGAATTAAAGTGCCGATACATCAAGAACCATAGCTGTGATTGTATGTGTGCTCTGTGCCTCGCCACCTCGCCGCCCGCCAACCACCGCATCGATACAAGCAGGTTCGAAACATTTAGCACTGTATTCGTATGGATCAGAGAGTGAACTGTGCAAGAATAACCCAAATTTTACCAGAACTTTTCCATCATTTAATTATCCTCACAACTAACATAGACAGGGTCCTTTCCAAATGTTGTTCAATCCGAGTGTCCCGAAATGAAAAATTAAATTTTGTGTTAATAATAATTATTTGCAGACCTAGCTATGTCAGAATGGCGTTTAAAGAAATGTTTTGTTAATGAATCAGTAAATGAACCAGTAAATGAATAACGAAGGTCTAACGAAGTTGAAAGATAACTTTAATATTGATATAGTAACGAAGTTTCATTATTTCGAGACAGATATAAAGGGATTTAAATGAGCAGTAAATAAGATGAAAAGATTAGTAGCTTATATACTGGAAATCTTGAAAGCATAATAAATTCAGTAATCAATTTTTTATTTCAGTGATCCTAACAGTGTCAGGGTTCCCCCCTCCCCACCCACCCCTTAATTCATTTGAATTCTGAAGTGTTCTAAATTGGTTTGACCAGCAAAAGTTAAAGTCAATATAAAAGTCAAAATTTACCAGTGTTTATCAAATTGACATTTTGTGTATGGCACGAAACTGCTATTTCTAGGGTAACCTATGCCCGATTTTAATCAGATTAATAGACGGTATAAAGTTTTGTAGTATACATTATAGTGTAGTGTTATGTATTCATGGTTTTTCCATATCAGTACAGAACGTAAAACTATCAGTTCAATAGATTTTCAGGTTCTAAAATTCTACTATATTATGCAGTGTTACTACTTGGTGTTTTGCATGAATATATACCAACTTGTACAGGGAAGAAACTCAGTTAATGCCTAATTAGGCAGGCGACCGTATTATTATCACATTAGTAGCATCTTCTGGGTTGCTTTTGGTCCATCCTGACGTGTAATTGAATTTCGAACTTCCTTGATGGATCATTGTTATTACAGAGTGGATGCAAGTCTGATTTGCCACCATTCAGGTACACGCAGTCGATAACTATACGAAAATCCTTTCTCATAAGGTGAACCCCGCTCACTTACCATAGCACAGGCTTTAATGAGTACTGTGTCACACACAGAGGTTACATGCCGAGTCTTACGTGACCATTTTGGCTGGACAGATCCACCCCACGGACAATGCTTGTTTTCCAATGGTGATGCTGTGCTCCAAGACGAGAGAGTCTCTGTTCACATAGCTCACATCGTCCAGATCTGGTTCTGTGAGCATGAGAATGAACTGTCAAATTCCCCCTGGCCACTGCTTCGCCAGATGTCAATATTATTGAGCCTTCCTGGTCTAGTTTTGAGAGAAGGGTACATGATTGCTATCCACCTCCGTCTTCATCACCTGAAACTGTCACTATTTTGCAGAAAGAATAGTATAAGATTCTCTTGAAAACCGTATAGGACCTGTATTTATCCATTTCGAGACGACTGGAAGCTACTTTGCATCCCCACGGTTTTCCTACACTGTATGAAGCAATGTGATGTGTTGTGTTTGTGGTGTTCCCATATTTTTCCCACCCTGCGTACTTTTGTCTTAGTGCAAGTTTCCTTCTACTTCTGGGAGGACCGCTCTTCCAAACAATTACCCAAGTGCTTCGACACTGGAGAGCAGCCCCCTCTTTTGGGAGAGCTACTCTCCTAAATGGTTGTGTAGCGAATCCAAAGTATGGCAGCAGTGTCAGGTACTTGTGTCCGTTACTAACATATCCTTCTAGTGTAACTGCTGCCTTATACATAGTTGAACGCTGCCGTCCCAAATGGGACAACAGCTTACTCAAGGTGTAGCAGCTGTTCTGGCTGGAACAGCTCTGCCAATGCTCTCTCAGTGTACAAACACTTGTTATTATGAAAATATATAATCCAGATAAATAAACTGAAACACGAATGAGAATATATGGCACAGAAAAGCGTTACACTTATTTTTTTTTTAATTTTGGGAAATTGAATGTTTATTCTGAGACCTTACAACAGGTAAACAGTAAAAGTGGTTTTAAAGCTATTAAGCCCTTATTATCTGACACTTCTCGCTCCAATTTTACGGTATAAAAAGAATTAGTGAACTTAATTTTCATCAGACTGTTTGTCTTTAGCTGCGGCTAGCCAATTTTCTGATGCACTTATAGCATAAGAATATTAGTAAACGTTTTTCTTTTCTTCGATACTTGTATTGTTGTATTATCAAGTGCAATTTATCTCAGTTATCCAAGAATATTATAATTAAATGAGAGACTTTCTACAATACGTGGAAGAGTCTTTCATTATAGAAAATTTGATTGTAGTAATACTTAAAACAGATATGGATAGATTTGTGGTGAGAAACAAAATGAAAATTAGGAGAAAATAAAAGGCGCAATTCGGCAGCTGAAAATATAAGAGAATCATGCACTATCTTTGAAACGTATATGCTTTAGAGTCTTCAATGATGGACATTTTGATGCATCTCACAATGAAAATCATAAGTGTACTATAAAATCAGCTAGTTTTTAGCTTTTTAAAACATTTTCGGTAATTGAGAATAGTGAAAGTACTATTCTTGTTTCAACCAACTTAAGAACTACAACGCAAATCGAAGGACGCAGTGCTTGAATTGTATACTCCAAAGCAAACAGCTTAAATTTCTGCTTTACAAAAAGGATCATAGTGATTTTAATAAGCAGTTTGTTACCTCTGACAAACACGACCTTGAATTTTCAAAATATATTACGTACCTGAAATATAAATGAAAAATTTGTAGTAATGCAGAACATCCATGTCTTTCATATGGTTTTTAATGGGCAATCCAAAATTCCATGCCATCAACATAACAAACATAATAATGGAATTTGTCAAATCTGTGGTGATGTGTGTGAACTAAAGCAAACAGTCCTTCTGACTGACTGGCAATAAAACCGGAAAAACATTGACTGATGATGAATCCTCAGACTGGGAACATGGAAAAGAGTGAACTCATGTTAAAAGTGCTTCTAATATTAATTCCATTTAAGCATTAGAAAATATCGAAACTATTGTCATTGGTCAATCAATGTCATCATTTCGGTTGAAACAAATTTCATCTATCAAACACTGATACTGAGAATATTAGCGCATTAAAGGCTTTGGCGAGACAGGGTCTCTCAATATGGAGATTCAACAATGGTGAAAGTTATCAATATTATGACATATTTATAGGTTCAAGCAGATGTAGCACAATCAGACACTTGTTTACAAAGAGATGGTTACAAATGGCTTCAAAACAATAATCAAAATGAAATGTTAGAGCTGATGGCTACTGTAGGAATTACGGATCAGATAAAAACAGCTGAATATTTCTCAATTTTGTTGTATATTCCCAAAGTAAGCAAGTCTCTGTTTACCTCATAGTCGGTCTTGAAGATTTGACAGTGAATGAATATGTTATTGGACAGTTACTTAGGCAGAAACATTTTTTGATCCCATCAAATACATTGTAGTCCCGCACAAATTATCAGTCTAAAATCTCAGAGGCCATTGTTATGACGAGTAATTAAATATTTGTGGCTAAGTGTCAGAATTACATTCACAAATACATAAAGGAGAAGTCTTGAGCACTGTTTATGAATTGTAATAAAAAACAGTTCTGACCAGCTGCATCATCAAATGCGGATGCAGAGGGGCATGTGGTCAGCACTCTGCTTTCCCAGCCATTGTCAGTTTCCATGACTGGTTTTGCATTATAGCACTCATAACTTAATCTGGTTGTGTAACGAAGCTTAATGAAATAATGAAAGATCTGAAAATATAGTATGGGATTCATTGAAGCACAGTGCTCTGTTCAGACAGCTGCAGGTTAAAGCTTAGAAAGAAACTGAAAAATCTTAACCTACTGTCCAACAACAAAGCAGTATATACTACAAGTTTTATGAATTGTGATTGACATTTCAAAGGAAATTGCTAGAATAGTATCAGCCAAAGCATCAAGATTCTATTATTATTTGCAAAGGTTCGAGTGCTCTTTTAATTACCAATGCCTGTTGAAGTTTTTCATCGAATAGAAATTTTAAACACTAAATGCACAAGTCTAAGCTATGTGTCAGGAATCTTATTAGCTGCAAAGCGAAACTGGGCAGTGGCTAAATATATGCTGTGCTTCTCGGCCGTACAGAATAAATTTTCTCGATAGGCAGCTCGCCCAACCCTCCTCCCCCCCCCCCCCTGCTCACAACTCAGATGTACTGAGGTAAACAATTTGATTATAATGGCCTTGAAAAATGAGTCGTGTGTGTGGTTCTTGTTGAAATTAATATGACAAATGGAGTGAAGGGGTTTATCCATTTAACTTAACTTAAAGAGAGGTCTACTTTGACCACAGGTTATTATTAAATTAAAAAATGGAAACAACACATGATGCATACATTGGAGATAAGTGGAAAGTGGTATATAAAATCAGTACAAGTATCACGTTTCACAAATATTTAGCAGTGAATATAGCACATGGTTTTAGAATCGAACATGTTGATTGTGGACATCATATGGGATGTGGGAAAATACATGCAGGATTCCAACTATTACAACTGTGGAATAGCATAATTACATACAAGATCATCATTCAACTTTGGAGCGAAATTGTGGCTATTCGTAACTAGCAACTCGCCTCGTCTCTCTGCGTGAACATTGCGCAATTGTGTGGTGAAAAGATGGACCTGAAGTCTTACATGGACAAAACCACATAATTTCATATAAATTTAACGTCCCAAAAACAACGGAAAGTGCAAAAATGTGCACTTGTCTATTAGTAACTTATGTAGATTAATTTATGAAATGTAATTATTATTTCATAAATAATAATTCAAAGATGTAGTGGCAGTCATCCTGTGGCTGATTGCGATCCACTGTAATAACTTTTTTTTGTTTTAGAAGATAAGTGAAGAGCGTTCCTGCTCAGATCTCTTCTCTTGTCTGTTAGCTTTTATGCTGATAGAACGCAATGTAGCTGTATTGCTTGCGTATCAGTAATTAATATTTCTTTTGCATACACAAATATGATGTAAATGTCCTGTATTAGCTTTATAACCATTTGCAATTAAATTAATATAAATTAGTTAAGTCTCATAAGTTCTCTTTTTAACAGTGCTCCTACTGGGTATATGATACATGAAATGTTTTAATGCATAATTATTACAGCCAATGACCAATACGATCTTAATGGATCGTGGTATGGAGACACAATGGCAAAATACAATTAGTGTTCTGCCATTTATTTATTTGCAGCTTGCTACTGTGTCAATGACATTAACTGCCGATCATCACAAAGCGTTTTGCAAACCTGAATGCAAGTGCAGAACCTTAAATAATGTGACCACAGTCTCTAAGCTCTGATTCTGTTTCGCCCATAATTACCAGATTTCAGCCCTGCAAAACTGATTATGGTATTTCTAAATTTTATAGCATTTTCCTAGAAGTTAGTTTGGCAACTAACAAATGTGCATCCACTATCAACAATGGCCTTCTGCTGCAGTTAATTTTAACAGTTTTCTGGCCAGTGATGAATTTTAATTTCTGTTTAAAGCCAAATTATCACACATAGTAATCTTGTGTGAGCGTATGCATCAGGCTGTGATCTCAGCAGCCACAGAAGTAGTATGTGCTACATCTGCTGCCTATGGAACTAGTACAGAGATAATGTCTCAGGACTCAGTGTATCAGGAGTCGTGTCTCTCTCTCTCGGATTCCAGGAAAGAAGTGTCTCGCTCTCGAGTCCACATCCGAATTCTCTCGCTCGGATCCTAGGGAAGAGGTTTTTTTTTTTTACATACGATGCTCTTCTGAGTCCTCTGTGGAGACACCGCCAAACATTGTTTATGGGCGAATCAGAAGGATTGTAATATGTACTGTCGATGAGAAGCCAAATAGCAAACATTGCCCATTCTCTTCCGAAAAGTTTATTTATACCTAAGCCAATCTCTTAGATTTTCACTTTAAACAATTTTGCAACAATTTTGGAAGATGTGGCCACAACCAATGCGAGAGAAGTCAATCTACCACCCCACTGGGAAATCGCCCTCTCTCCCCCACTCCGTCTATTTTTTATGTTACTATCCAATGAATGACAGCCTTGCCACATGTGTGCTCATGTCAATAAATTCTGAGTCTTGGCTCCTTATAGTCAAGCTGTCAAATTACAAAGCATGCCTAACTTTTCGCATGTTTACAGTGCCACGGACCTCAGTAGATCTTATCCGTAAACCATGCCGCCAGGACATGGTTCTTGTTTGACATGTGTCTGGCATCGGGCCACTAAATACATAGGGCGCAGTTTGGATTAATAGGAAGACGGCTTTCGAAATGCAGAAGCCTCCTACAGCTCTTGCCATTCCTTTTATGCTGCACAACAGTTATAATAACGGTCTGCTACGTCCTCCTGACGCCTGCCCCGATTCCGAAAAATGACGCCTCACTCACCAGAGTGACGGCAGACTCACAAAAACGGCCCGAGCGGTTGGTGAGAGTGGACTGCTGGAGGTGGGGGTCCGGCCCTTTAAGCTTGTGGTTCCACTCTCTTGACGTCCAGCTAAGTGTACCAATGCCCCTTGGGATAACAGCAAAGTCATCTCCAAAGTTATAGATGCACCAGCCTCAAGCCACATGCAAACCTAATGAACAGTTTAAGAGGAAATATTTTCTCAGAGGGATGCTACATCCTCTACAGTCATAATCGGTATCTCATTTGCACATCAAGACTCACACCACTTAAGCAAGGAAAGCAAAAATCTTAAATGTAGTTAAAACTGAAACAATGGACTGGCTACAACCTGATGCATTTCAGAACAAGCAGAAGCAGCTACTGATGTTTTAAGTACTTCTTGAGATTTTAAATTTGAGGAAATTTGGCGTAAAAGTGATCAAGCTGTTGCTGATCTTGATCTTGAGGAAATCAAACTTCTGCATCAACACAAAACTCCAAAACATCTCCATCAAGGAAATAAAGAATACATCAATTGAAAACGCTTCAAGAATTTTTTTGAATCATATACTGAAATTTTCATCCAGTTGATTGCATTGCTCAAGAGTAGCTCCAACAATGATTTTTACATTGCTGGAAAATTTACTCCCACACATCCTATGGGAATCTAAAAAATTGTAAAGTTTTACAACAATTATTTTGATGGAGAGAGACTGATAAGCAGTAGAGACATGTCTTTTAAACTTTTGAAGAGACAAGATGAGCTGGTAAAGAACTTTAGGGAAATTGTGAAATTCTTAAAAAAGTGCAAATGGGCAAGAGGACTAATTCCAAAGTTTGTGTGTGTTGTTTGCTTTCTCATTATATAATTCTTGGCTCATTGTGTTCTAATGAATGAGATTTTTCTTTTTTAGGTCCATTTAGATCTTATTTAAGGTCAATACTGTTGCAAGACTGACTCAGTCATACTGTTATCCACATTATTTACTGCAATATTGCCAATAAACTAGATTTATATGATTTATTAGCTACATTTATTCATGAAACGCAAAGTGCAGCACAGTTCTTGTCATCTTGCGCTAAACAGTATTTAATAAAATAAATAATATGTTATGAATCATTTTGAATTATATTTACAAGGGAGGATTATGTTTTGGATACTCATCCACTCACACAAAACATGAACCACTGAGCCTCATAAGTTGTGCTTCCAAGTGATAGTAAAAAGACCTTTTTTTTATATTTTGGAGATTTTATTTTTCAAAAACTGTTTTCTCATTTATAGAGAAAAAGAACCTTCAATGTTGGCCATTTTCAGTTCTTGTTGGTAGGCTTCATGATTCTCTTAGGGCATCCTCGTCTTCTATTCGGTGATCACTCGAAAACCCTCAAATAAACTACATTTTAAAAACATTTTTTTTTTTTTATGAATGTATGTTATGGGCAATCTGAGCTCACAATAGTATCATATTTAAGTGTCTTAAATGTGAGGTGGGGTCACTTCAACCCAAACCAGCTGACAAAAAGAAAAGGGGGCCCAAGTGGACCACTTTTGCATGTTGTGTTGGAAATCAGTGTGTTTATATGGTTTACATTATAAAAACATTAAACTGATTATGTATAAAGTTACAAAATGTATGTAATATGATAAAATATCACTTATCAACAATCTGTATCCATAATAATGCCAGAATACACGAAAGTTGAGAAATATTTGAAACAGGAACTTTTTTCTGGGATGAATGAGCCACAACAAAGCCTCTGGTGATCAGTATATGAACTAACAGTTCTATCCGTAATACTGAGATTGCTGCTAACATCAGAAAATCATAATTCTAACACTCCCATCAATAAATGTTGCCTCTGACAACAGACCGAAAGTTATTTCCTTTTTGGGCTGAAGAGAACCCTAAGGGGTCAAGTAATCCAAATTTGTTTCATATTTGTTAAGTCATATCTTACAATTACATTCTGAACCACTTTCACTTGCAAAATCATCTTGAAATTCCGCATGAACAGCTGTGTAATCCTGATCAAAATATAGCTATCTGATCTTATGACCACACAGACAAGATTAGTCAGGTGGCTGCTACCTGCCACCCCCTCCTCCTTCGCCATCTGGGCCAGTCAGTACCATACCACACCTCCCATCCCCCACCCATCTATGCCACTGCATTGGCCTCATCTACAACTTCTAAGAATGTACTAAGTTTCAAATACATCTAAAACTCGAAGAATATTACCTGTAGCTTTTCAGAACTGATATATGACAGAATTTAGGTACTTTATTTCCGTTCATGAAATTTTCTTTCAGGACGGTGCAAATAACTTCACATATGTTGGTATGATTTTGCTCAGTGCTTGTTTAGAAATTGCAGTAGAGGATTTTAGCTCCTTGTAGATTCACCCTGTTGCCAGGAATCTTAAAGTTAGTGTCTGGTGCTCATATGGAGTAATTACTCGTGTCAGTCAAGTATTTTTCCGCATTATGTGAGGTGTTATGAATGTCAAAAGATAAATATATGTTTCCAAATGCAACCAATAACAATTACACCACTCATTGATTTTGCCCTGCAAGTCATGAAGTAAATTTATATACGAAAACTGCCTTTCCTTAAGTTGCCACTGTCTAGACAATTTTGATCGGTGTTTCTATTCCTAGCTTTTTTTGCGACACAAGTTGTAGGCACAGATAATAACAATAATTACTCAATAACGAATTTCTAAATAGAAGAAATAAACATTGAGGTTGTGTCAGCCTACTCACTTGCTGCTGATATTTCTTTTCTAGACCGACAGGTTGCGGTCAAGCAGCAGGCAAGAAGTAGATTGTAGCCTGTATCATGTGACCGTGCCACATCTGCAGTGATTAATTGCAAGCACAGACATTTGCACAGATATCTCTGAAGACAGATCAGTGTGTGAGTATGGGCCTTAAGGGAGTATACGTTAAGGGGAGAAATACCACTTTCAGCTAAGTCCAAAGACTATTACAGTGCACTGGTACTATCTTTGAATCAATGCAAGGAGTTTTTATACCCTGGGTATAAAAATCTTTCCCACCAGTAAGATTCGCAAGGCTATTAGCCAATAATTGGCTTGCCAGTCAGAGAGCTTCTGTGGCAAGAGCTTCTGTAGTGGGAGAAGCTATTATCACTAGGCTCAGTTTATGAGAGATGTTAGGCTCACCTTGGTGATACTTCTCCATGATGCCACTATGAAGTATAGATGCACACTACTGACTGACAGACTTTTGTGGTGATATCAAATTTTGAGAATCTGGAATTTCCTTGTTTTAGTTGGAGCACAAATTTTATAGTTTTTCAGTTATAATCCGTATGCATATAAGCTGCTTCAAATACCGATGCTATCTGTTATAATTAAAGGTAAGGTTAAGGCATGCCAGTGATTTAAGTCTTCATGACTTCAAATATAAAACAGAGAACCCACCACGATGCCGTAGGTGGTGTAAATATTGGATTACAAAGAGAAATATAGCTTGTGTGCTGGTTCCTGTCTTACTACCTCTAATGTTTCTTTTTTACTTTCGCTTTTCTGAAAGTTTCTAGGACATTATTAATTTAATAGAAGCGTGTTCTGTAATTCTTGATACTACAAGAGCGATCCCCCAAGGAAAGAAATGTATTGTCAGCAATTTACAAACTGAGCATGACACATGCAGATGCCAGTAAATATTCAAATCATCTAAGTACCACTCAGAATAAGATGTATAGAAAAGACTGATACATTTGAAATGATTAAAAGGTATCTTTTTCTCAGTCTTTGATAAGTTATAAAACAAAATTTAGAAGCTAGTTATTTTAGGAGACTTCTTTTTTCAAACAAGAACATCTTCAATTAAAGAATACACCAGACGAAATATATTCTGGTGCTTGTTCAGGAAAGTTCCTGCAGCTGTTTTTCTAGTTATTTTGGTTACTTTCAGATGCAAAGTGAATTGCAATTTTTCGCACAAATTAGAATATACATCACACAACCAAAACACTTTTAGCACTGGGGGAGCTTACTTTTATGTACTTTTCGTGATACATACGAAAATAACGAGTATAAAGTTAGCAGATTTTCACATTCAGAGAAAGAAAATGCAGTAATAGTTTCAAAAATTGCAGCAAGTCTACCAACTGAAGATATAAGTTGCTGCTTTCATTCGTGTGCAAGAATGGCTACCACAATCAAAACAAAAACCCAAATTAACAACATTTTTGTGATTGCAGGAGAGAATTATGATATACGATTTTTGTTGTTCTAGGGTGCATATACCTTTGTATATGTAACTAGACGACATTATGTTATGTATATGGTCCCAAAATAAATAAACAGGTAAGTTAAAACAAGGTCATTAAGCAGCTCAGATCGAATAGGGTGAAGCAGGATGTGACTTATTCACTGGTCTGCTACCTAAAAATACATTTCAGTTTATTCATACTAATGAGGTACACACATTGATAATGCATTTTCGGACAGCATTTCTGAAAGGAACGTAACCAGGTTAACCACACATTACTTTCATGCTTGGAAGCAATTTGATATTGAAAACGGAACAAACCAAATTATTTCTAACAATCATTAAGTTGCGACACCAATATACCAGATGTGAACTTTGTGCCACGTGAGACTCGTCGTACTCTGGACTTGATATGAGTATAAAAGTCGAGTGATTCCCAAACGGTCGAAACTAGGCATGGGCACATCATAGTGAGGTCACAGAGACGTATCACCACAGTGCATCTAACATCTCCCTCGGCTTTCACTCAATACATCTATGTGACAGACGTCATACTGATTTGTCATATTTCACAGTTTTTGTTGCAGTATGCTGTTTCAATGCTATGGCACACTGAAGATCTATCACAAAAACGGCCCAGTTTCTTATAATCAAATTCAATAATGACACATCACCAGTAATAGGCTTCAAGAGATTGTAACATGAGGAATATTGAAGTTTCAGTTTACAAGTTCTCAGGGTAGCCTACCAGTAGTGATGCAGATTGTTGCTTATAGAGTAATCTTAGTATTATAACACTTTCTGGAACTTTCTTATTCAAGTAACAGAAATATGTTCTACAATATTCGACGTTACAAACACAAAAGAGGGCGCGCTCTCAGGAACGAATTTCTTCGATTTTGTGAATTCAGACTGATTCGAAACGAAGGATGAAAATGCTGTAAGCCGCTTTTCCCTAACATATCATAATTTCTGAGGGTGTGGTTAGACAGGAACCTAAGAAAACAGTCTAAATTAATGTCAGTGAATCGAGCACCAATGGCATCTATATTCCTTGCTTGTCACAAATATCTGGTTGTTTATTTCCGAATACATCGCAATATCCAAGGTCGAGTTTAGACAGATATTCATGGCTTGTCACAAATATTTGGCTGTGTATTTTCGAATAAGTCGCAAGTTAGCCAGGAACATAAGAAGACTGATTAAATTACTATTGCAAATGTATGTGCCCTGAACAGAGATGTCTGCCAGTATCGCTACCGTAGAACATAAAATTTTCGGAATGAATCTTCCTAACGAGTAACTTTTGCTGGGAAAGAATATCGCTAGACACAATTGAGTTTCAGTCGGTTTTAGCTCTCTGCCTTATATCAACAGGGAGTATCTTTGACCGGAATGATTTTCTTGCTTGGAATATAAGCAGACGTTCTCTAGGGAGAGTTTGTTTGCACCCAAAGAGATATATAATTAATATAGCGAGGTTATCTATGTATCAAAAGTGTTCTGGGTGGCGGCAACAAGCAACACTGGTCGCCATATTTTATAACGTCAACACAGTCACCATATTGACCAGACGGATACAACTCAACAACCTATAAACCTTATTTGACACAACACTAGCTTTGTTTTGCGATTGAAATTTGACATAGAAGTATTTTCTCTAAACCATAAACCATGGCTAATGTATGTTCCTAGTGGCAGAAATTATATTAAGGAAATGTGGAACTTTGGTAGCAAAAAATAATTTTCTCTAATATTATATCTCGTTGTATTCAGAATGTTGGAACATAGACAGATTTTATTTGCAGGATCTCATCACCCAATGGTTTCCTATGAATTTAGAGAGTAATGTTTCTAGTGTATTAGGAATGTTAATAGTCTATTCTGATAAAGCTGTTATTAAAACATAACCGGTACTTACCTTGTCGATGATATTTTTGCAAAACTAAAGCAATGGACGACAGAGGAAAACCGAGAAGACGAACATACATAAAGTTAATACTGTTTAAAGGACAATAATGGGCCTTTCTTGTAAATTGGCCTACTTAATGTAGAAATATAATCTGAGCTACATTTTATTGTCGAATGCCTGTAGGACTATGTAAGACAGCCATATTTGTTATTAAACTTGTCAATTACTGTAAATCGTAAATGTGTTGTATTTGATTTCTCTTTTTTCCTGTTAGCTTGTCAGACAGTTAGTAGAGATTTATTTTACGGTTCAGTGCTCAACTTACAACAGTATGCTTCAGTTTATCCATTATCAAATGGTCGTTTAACACCTGCCACGGTAAAAACAATTGTTTGGCTTTTTAAACAGCAATACTTGCTTTTATACAATAACAGTAGCAGTTTAATATCAAATGGTACCCTGTAGGATGTTGACTCATGCAAGAGGTTAGACAATGGTATTAATATTCACCCTAAATGTACTGATCATAAGGGATTTCGTAAATATTCTTTATCGAGAAACAGTTATCTTAACACGATATGACATAAACCATGACTGTCCTGGCTCCCATTACAACTGCTCAAAGGCACATAAAAACGGCATAACGACACAACTACAAAAATCCTACCTACATATATGTAATGCTCCTCAAAAACGGTAACTAAGCATTCGAAGCATGTTTTTAAATTTATGTTTGCTCATTATTTGCTTTTACTATAAATATCAATGATCTACCAAGGTACCTTTGATAAATATGCAAGACAGTACTTCAAAGCGCGAAATGTCATTAGAGTTAGAAGTAGGATAACCGAATGTAAAAATTATATGCGAAATCGCCTGTATCTATGCAGAAAGATAGTCTGTAATTACAAAAATACGCTTGTTGACATTACAGTAAAGTCACCAAAATAATGCAGAAGCTCGCAGATCGCAAATATCGCACTTATGGTAACCATAGAGTAAATATCTCTGGAGTGAGCATTGCGTTCTGCGCATGTTGTAAACATTAAACCAGGATTGTCACGTGTTTTCGGGACTTCGCTGTGCATGTGTGCTTTCCACAGAGTTTGAAGTTTATAATATCAAGAGTTTTTGTTGTGTTTTCACCGTTTGTTGATGGTGTGATAGCGATGGTGAATTACTGTTGTTGCTACGGATGCAAAGAAACATATGTGAATGGAGGGATAGTAACTTTTCATGGGTACTATGTTTAAAAATTTCGAGACGCATTATAATTCAGGCTTGATTCTGTAGACCTATTTTCCTACGATTTTATGACTATATAACAGATATTACGCCTCGTACAAAAGCTTACAAACAATCGCTTCCTCTTGTAAATTTGCTAGTGGAACAGGAAATGGAATGGTTAGATGTTTCAGCAAATACTATCCTCCATGCATTTATCAGTGACTTGCCCATTATGTACATAGATTTGAAAGATGGGAGACAGATAAATTCAATAGAGTGGGAGTCTGTAACTGTTTTCGTATTATATGTGTGTCCAAACCCTTTTGTTTACTATAAAGTTACAGTAGGAGACTTTGTTAAGTGTGTCTAGGACATGTAGAATGACTATGTGTGATTTATATTTTAGTTTCCTGAAGGATGAAAAACGAGTAAAGATGTGGCTCCAGAAAATAAGGAGTAATTTTGTCTCCACAGAATATTCCAAAGTATGTTCAAAATACTTTGAAGAGGAATGTTTAGACAGAGAAAAATTTGGATGTGTATGGCTGAAGGTAGATGCTATACCGACTATTTTTAATTTTCCACAGCACCTGCTACCAATTTCTGCATTCAGCTTAAATACATTTTTTGCACAAATCAAATAAAAATCACAATAGTGTAGTTAATCAAAGTACACATTCATCTTCTTTGGTATATTTTGCCTTCAATTTATTTTCTTCACCAATTGATTAAGAAGAGTAAAATATTAGGATACATGTCCCCAAACTCTTTCATTTGTGTCGCTTTCCACTTCCCTTAATGGTGTTATATGGGTTGACTGTTACATGGCCAACTATATTTGCTTTACAGTACATTTATTCACCGATCGCCTTTTTTCCCCCTTCTTACTCAGTCTACTATTGATTTAATAAACTGGCCGGCCGGAGTGGCCGAGCGGTTCTAGGTGCTTCAGTTTGGAACCGTGTGACCGCTACAGTCGCAGGTTCGAATCCTGCCTCGGGCATGGATGTGTGTGATGTCCTTAGGTTAGTTAGGTTTAAGAAGTTTTAAGTTCTTGGGAACTGATGACCTCAGATGTTAAGTCCCATAGTGCTCAGTGCCATTTGAACCATTTAATAAACTGGGAGCAAGTACTTAAAATGCGTTAAATAAACACTTCAAAGTGTCACCAGTAAGAAAAATTGTGCTTTAGGTCGCAGAAACGAGAAAATAAATACGCAGAAATAGCACAAAAAAAGGCCAAATTAGCAGGGATATAATCGCTAATGTGTAGCAAATTGGGTGTTTTTGGGACACTTGCAAAAGTACTAGCGTACGGTCAAGTCGTTTTGCAAGACTATCACTGCACAAATGTACGTCAGGGTCTGTAATACTATAAAGTGCTGTATCATACCGAAAACTGCTAAAAATCGAGTGCATCTGAACCGTAACACCTATTGCAAAGAAGCAGAATGTAATATAACTTGCCCTTAAAAGTTACGTAGCTGGTTTATTCCCGGTATCAAATGGATACTGTTAAAATGTCAGCGCAACATATATAAATAATGCACGACACGTACGAAAAGAATCCGTCTGTACTAGGGATGTAGTGACATTCGAAATAAACAGGGCGCTAAACGCGCTATACGGACAAACGCACGACGTCCCGAGAACACGTGACCAGGCCGGCAATGTATGCTGACAACACAAAATCTGTTCTGCGCATGTGAATGCTCACTCCAGATATATTTACTCTATGATGGTAACATAGTACACAACAAAAACACCTCGTTATTGGGATCATTTCTCGAAATGCATCTTTTTTGTGACTGGCAGCAGCAAATGCCGTTGCATAACAAAAAGAAACTAATATGATCCCATGTTAGCATACAACTGGTTCCCAACCTGACGCAAAATATGGCAGCTAAGTTTCCAATTGGCTTCAAAAATGGTGGCGCCTTATTGTTTATGGAGGTAACAGGTCATTGTTTCTCCCAAGCGAGCTAAGGAAATGACGTCGGAATGGACGTTGCCGAACGTTCATGGCATATGTCGATACCTCGATCAGCAAATACAAATCGAGTTGACGTGAAAGTAGCGTATGGCCAGCCAGGGCCATTCGGGCACAGTCTCTCACGGATTCTCCGTGTAGATGGACTGTTCGTTGACTACACGATAAAACCTTGTCGTTAACACATGGATAAATCATAAAGCTATCTGTTGTATTCTAATTAATTATACTGTGCTTGTTGATTCATCCATGGTAAAATATCCATAAGATATATGTCTTCTAATTATATTTATAAAATTTTACGCGCTTTCTAGACTTCAATAATGAAATTCAGTATTAGCAAACATACTCCAGAAACAATGCATGTAGAATCCAAAAAATCATGTAATTGCATTGGCAAAAAAAGAAACAAGGTGATTTGTTGTAAAATAAGTATGATTAAAAAACGAATTTTGTCACAGACACCGAGTTCTTTATTTATATTTGCTGTAGGATATATGAAATTACTCCTATCAGCACATTTTTAACATTCATTTTCACATTATCTCTGCTATTTCCGAATTTAATGTGGATGTGATTCACACAACTATTTAACAAGAAACGTAACTATATTATGAATCAGTTACCAGAACTCTTACATGAATATTATTCTTGTGATAGGGTTTTTACTGTGTTATAGGATTTTAGTTATGAGCAGTGTATGATCTCCAGCCACACAAAGATAATCATGTCTCCACACACAGAACTGTAGAAATAATGTTCCGTAATGTGTTATTAAAAAGTGACAATAATATATGCTGCCTACTGCACGATAGTAGGTGATTAAACATAATGTGCAAAATAAATAGTGAGGTGACTGTGTGATTTGACTGACAGTTGATTCGGCATAATATCTGCAGCTTCTGAACCTTTTTGCCCCAAGGAGTGGGGTGTATTCTGTTGACAATTTGTTTTCTGTTTGAAAAAAGTGTACCATTGCATTTATTTCTTTGTGTATCGTTTACAAATTGCTCATCTGTATTTGGGATGTATTCCCACATACCAGTACTGAACGGCATTGCAAGTGTGTCCATTACTCAGCAACAACAGTCTGAAGTTGTTTCATTTGTCTGCATCTAGATACTGGTACTGAAGACGGTTTTAACAGAGTGACAACATTATTTTAGAACTGTTTCTTCTGTAATACCCCTCAATATTTAGACTGTTTTGTTTATTGCCATTCCTCAGCCATAGAAAGGTTGTTATTTGTAATAGTTTTAGCCACATGTGCCTCAGAGTATTTGATGTGAGGGCACTGAGGATCTCACTCTTAGGTAGCGTACAGCCACAGTCATCATCACTGTCATGAAAGTGAGATGCAAAGCAAAAGTTTCAGAGTTCAGTCTCTTGTACTAATGTGGTAGAATATGGAAGATCCAGTTCAGTCTGGCGTCAGCTTAATCATTCCTTTTATTTTATTTATTGTGTTTAAAATTGTGTATGTTTTACACTTTATCCTTAACTTTTGAATGCATTTGGTTACCATTTAAGACCAGCTCTGTCGATACTGTTCTGCTGTTCCCTTCTCCACTGTGGAACAGCAAATTTGTTCAAAACCTGAGAACTGACTATGTTATATGCCCAGTTTGCTCTGTTCTTAAATGTGTTTTCATTATTTTTCAGAGATCAGTTTCCTTTTTAAGTACTGATTACTACCATTTTCTATAAGCAACTTGTAAACCTTACATTATAATTTGTAGTGAATAATTCTGTCTTCTGATATACTGTTACAGTAATATGAAGCTCCTTTTTGCATTAATGATTACCTTTTCTAATCTGTCCTTATTTATGGAAATTGACAATTATTAAGTAATTATTTTGAAACTCCCTCTTGAAAGTTTGCTGAAATTTCATTTATGCATGCATTTAATTTAGTATTAAAATGGCCAGTACAATATACGCTCCTGGAAATGGAAAAAAGAACACATTGACACCGGTGTGTCAGACCCACCATACTTGCTCCGGACACTGCGAGAGGGCTGTACAAGCAATGATCACACGCACGGCACAGCGGACACACCAGGAACCGCGGTGTTGGCCGTCGAATGGCGCTAGCTGCGCAGCATTTGTGCATCGCCGCCGTCAGTGTCAGCCAGTTTGCCGTGGCATACGGAGCTCCATCGCAGTCTTTAACACTGGTAGCATGCCGCGACAGCGTGGACGTGAACCGTATGTGCAGTTGACGGACTTTGAGCGAGGGCGTATAGTGGGCATGCGGGAGACCGGGTGGACGTACCGCCGAATTGCTCAACACGTGGGGCGTGAGGTCTCCACAGTACATCGATGTTGTCGCCAGTGGTCGGCGGAAGGTGCACGTGCCCGTCGACCTGGGACCGGGCCGCAGCGACGCACGGATGCACGCCAAGACCGTAGGATCCTACGCAGTGCCGTAGGGGACCGCACCGCCACTTCCCAGCAAATTAGGGACACTGTTGCTCCTGGGGTATCGGCGAGGACCATTCGCAACCGTCTCCATGAAGCTGGGCTACGGTCCCGCACACCGTTAGGCCGTCTTCCGCTCACGCCCCAACATCGTGCAGCCCGCCACCAGTGGTGTCGCGACAGGCGTGAATGGAGGGACGAATGGAGACGTGTCGTCTTCAGCGATGAGAGTCGCTTCTGCCTTGGTGCCAATGATGGTCGTATGCGTGTTTGGCGCCGTGCAGGTGAGCGCCACAATCAGGACTGCATACGACCGAGGCACACAGGGCCAACACCCGGCATCATGGTGTGGGGAGCGATCTCCTACACTGGCCGTACACCACTGGTGATCGTCGAGGGGACACTGAATAGTGCACGGTACATCCAAACCGTCATCGAGACCATCGTTCTACCGTTCCTAGACCGGCAAGGGAACTTGCTGTTCCAACAGGACAATGCACGTCCGCATGTATCCCGTGCCACCCAACGTGCTCTAGAAGGTGTAAGTCAACTACCCTGGCCAGCAAGATCTCCGGATCTGTCCCCCATTGAGCATGTTTGGGACTGGATGAAGCGTCGTCTCACGCGGCCTGCACGTCCAGCACGAACGCTGGTCCAACTGAGGCGCCAGGTGGAAATGGCATGGCAAGCCGTTCCACAGGACTACATCCAGCATCTCTACGATCGTCTCCATGGGAGAATAGCAGCCTGGATTGCTGCGAAAGGTGGATATACACTGTACTAGTGCCGACATTGTGCATGCTCTGTTGCCTGTGTCTATGTGCCTGTGGTTCTGTCAGTGTGATCATGTGATGTATCTGACCCCAGGAATGTGTCAATAAGGTTTCCCCTTCCTGGGACAATGAATTCACGGTGTTCTTATTTCAATTTCCAGGAGTGTATAAGAGACTGTCATAAGACGGAATTTATGGAATTTGTGGCTGCAAATTTTTTGTGTACCGCAAATTATTAACTGGTTCTGAATTGCAGAAACACTGAATAGTTGAATCCTTTCTTAGCTCTTTCAGTTGAAAAATTTACATTAAAGCTCCCCTCAAGATTATTTGTCCTTTGTTTAGTATCAGATGTAGCAGGTAAGTTGCCATAAAACTACTGAACTGATATAAGTGTGACTCATGAACTGCCAGCCCTTACTAGCATACCATCAACTTTCATCACCCCTGCACAGGCCTAAAACTGCAGCAGATCTACAACAGTGGGCTACTCGAATGTGTGTCCATGTAGAATTTTGTGGTATATCATGAGAAGTGCAGCAAATGACCACTGTATACACTCTGTCAAGTTGCTGAAGCACCCAATAAATAGATTTGTTTTGTGCTCTTCACCAAGAGGATGGTCCAACCCTATTTTAATACTGATCATATTTTTAAATGAGGTTTTCCATTATAATAACTTAAGTATGGAATATTGCACTGAAGTTACCAGTCCAGTAACTGTTTCCCATACCTTTAACACAGTGATTGCCGTCTGGCCATCAGCAGTCCCATCAAAACTGCATGCTTAACATTGTGTGGCTACTGGAGGCCACAGCTAATGCCATGTACCTGGCATTGTGGTGAAACAGTTATCACTAAATGTGTGCCAGTCAATGGGTTAAAACCATAAGAAAATTTCAATTTAGAGCCAGTTGCAAATGTGTGTACGTTATTTGAAAAATGTAATATATCTTCAGTTTCTGAATTTTTTGCAGTAATTACCTTGTCAGTACAGGGAGATAAGTGACAACTCAAAGTAAAACTTGGGTTGAATGGCAGCATATCCCATTGCATTTGAGTACACGAAACACACACACCAACACACACCGGTAATGTGGACCATGGAGGATGTTGTAGCATGGAGGAGATCCTGATGTATGGGAGGCTGTATAACCGGCCACGTCATGGCTTCCGTGGGGGGAAGGTGAGACTGCACTGTTGCTCTGCAAGGAAGAAGGAAGTGAGGAAAGCATGTAATCTCTGTGCCATAGAGGCGGGTGAGGGGATGGCCTTCATGGGATAAAGGAATGTGAGAGGAGGGGGAAGGGTTGAGGATCTGGAGGGAAGAGATATTGCAATGATAAACCACCCAGAGAAGTCAATGGTACAGTAATGTTGGCCTCATTTGTGGATGGAAAAAAAGGGTAATGTGGGCAGTCTTGGGGTTGTTGAAGGAGCAGGGAGGGGTATGGAGAAGAGAAAGGGTATCTTCATGGATCTGGATCGAAAGATCTTCAAGACTTAATGGCGAGACGTCAGTGGAGAATGTTGCGACACTCAGTAGTGCTGGTAAGAGAGGAATCATCAGAAGATGTGTGCGTGTTTGACCAGTAATAACGACACCTATTCCGATTGTTGGCAACACATGAACAGACAATAAAAATGCACGTTAATTTTCACTAGCAGAGAAAAGATAAACTGGCAGACTTCCTCACACATCTCAACTCCAGACACGAGAATGTTAAGTTCACCACGGAGATCGAAACGGATGGGATGCTTCCTTTCCTAGATGTTTTGATTAGAAGACGAGCTGAGCTGCCACCACCCGGCACAAAAGAATGGCGTGCTCAAAACTCTTGTACACAGAGCTCACACCATCTCCGACAGGGGCAGTCTCCAACAAGAATTGGACCATCTGAAGACCGTGTTTCAGAGGAACGGTTACAAGGAAGGGAAAATTCGGAAGGCTCTGCATCCCACACCTGCAGCACCGGCGGAAACTGAGGATGAACCTCAGGAGAAGGTGGTCTTGGCTGTTATTCCGTTTTGTGGGGCCTTATCCGGAAAAATTGGATACATTTTACGTAAACACCAAGTGAAAACCATCTTCCGTCCTCCAAGCAAAATCAAGAGCCTTCTTGGTAGTGTCAAAGACAACCTTGCTCTATGTAAATCAGGGGTTTATCAGATACCTTGCCCATGTGGTAGTGTATACATAGGGCAGACCATTCGTACCATTGAGGGCCAATGCCGAGAACATCAATGGCACACTAGACTGCAACAGCCCAGTAAGTCGGCAATCGCTGAGCATTGCCTGTCGAACCTCCACAGCATGGATTATGACCAAACCAAAGTCCTGACACAGACTTCCAAATACTGGGACTATGTCATCAAAGAAGCCATAGAGATCAGAGTAAGAGACCCACAACTAAATCGATACAGCGGTTACATCCTTAGCAAGGCCTGGGCACCCCCAATCACCTGGATTAAGAAGAGAAAGGATATTTCCCAGAGTGTACCGACTTCGGGGGAAGAGGAAAGAATAACGAGAGCGGTGCTGGCGGACCTTCCTGAACGAGAAGACCTACGACGCAGCGCCCATATGGCTGGAGAACGGGCGCTCTGCCTGGACCACACACGGAGCGCAGACCACACCGACTCATAGGAAGCACCTGAGGGAGGAGCGGGAGGGGGATTGTCCTATATATATATAGATGGCGCCGGCCCACCGCCGGTCAGTAAATCAGTGCACTTGATGATGACAATGTGGTCGATTGCCGAAATATTGTGTCGCATGCACACTCATACCAGGCTGTTCACCTGAGATTTATTTGGTTATAAAATACGTCTGGAGAAATTGAAGAATCACATCACATACCTCTACGGGGAGGAGATGTATCACAGCATGAAAAGGACCGACAATCTGCGTCATTAGAGAAGTCGTCTACTGAGTTCTTTTGTTTTTCTTATGAAGTGCCGTGAAGAACGTATGGTACCGAATTTTACTAAGGTCAAGCATCACATCTACTCAGCGGTAGCCAGAAGAATCAAGAAACATGCCAGCCTAGCTTTGGTACAAGAGAGAGTTCGCTTCATGCAGTGGCGCTTGGACACTACCGACAAAGAACTCCTACAGTTACATCTATAACTGGCCAACCGGCTCAGCCCCTGGACGTGGGACTGGGTTGATGGTGTCACATGGGCCACAGCCGACTCAACCCAGAGGAAGTCAGCCGAATGACAGGCATCCAAGTTTGAACGTATATCAGAGAAACAACCTTCTCATGGCGATGAAAAGACCATCATCAATCCCATTAACAAGGAACTCGATGATGACGCTATTTCGGTTCAAAGAAAGAATTTCGCTCCGACTCCTAAAGAGGTACCCATTGTTGACATCATTAGCACAGGGGAACAAACAGCTACTCGACTTCCACCTAAAGCTACTGAAGAAGTTCGTCGCGAAACCTGCAGAGCTCTAACCAAAACAAAGCTGATGAAACCGAACATCTCTTACAGGGAGAGGGTCGCCATATGGGAGCTAAGAGAAGATCCAGACACAGTAATATCACCTGCAGACAAGGGCAACGCAACAGTGATCCTATCCCGACAGGATTATGCCTACCAAGAGGGTCGAGAGGAAGACTCTGGCGCTTCTCAAGGATTCCGGCTTCCCTAACGAGATTACCAAGAAGCTATGCCATAGCGATGCTGATCCTCCTAGACTTTACGGATTGCCGAAGGTGCACATGGAATCGATTCCGTTATGTCCCATTGTCAGCAATATTTGTGCCCCAACGTAACTTCTCGCCAAGCACCTCAAACAGCAGTTTAGCCCTTACATTGGGAAATATACACACAATATCCATAACTCCGTGGATTTCCTGGGATGCATCAATAACTTTGCTCTTAAAGAATCTGACATACTGGTGAGCTTCGACGTGGTATCTCTATTCACTAAAGGTCCGTTACAAGAATCCTTGGAACTCTTCAGACAGAAATTTAAAGAAGAGACCACCAACCTTTTCAGAGATGTTTTGACATCATTTACTTCTTATTTGACGGTGAATACTACGACCAGACAGAAGGAGTAGCATGGGGAGTCCACTCTCACCCGTTGTCGCAAATATGTACAGTCGTTCTCAAGAGTATCCGAACGACCTGAATTGCATTTCGCCTCATTCGCACGCAACCCAGATAACGCAGCTGTCTAGCGGATCCTCTAATCACTCTTCGGTACAATCGTTTTGCTATTGAATGCGGTTCCAACAAGTCACCACTAGAAAACACTGCTCTGTATCGCAATAACTCAAGATGTAAAGTAATACCACGATACTACAAATGTCAGGGAACACCTTATCGCAGATAGGACTGTCCTTTAGGCTTGTAAGCTCACATTGATAACAATAAAGGACATACCTGAAATGATACCACTCTCATTATTACGTCAGACAGGTAATGCACGTAGTAAGTTGGTCGTAATCATGATTTCCTCTTCAAGTAACATACGTACTTATTATTTAACACAAAATGACAATAATAATTTAAATTATTCACAAGCAACAAGTTGAGAATATGTATGAACTTCAAATGACACGACGAACCGTGTCGTTCTGCATTTGGATTTAAACCCAGGTCATGTAGACTAAGCAAAGATTTCGTGACTGACGGAAACTAACAGTCATTCCTGACTAGGCATACAGAGAGTGATATACCTCGATTTTAGACAGTATGAGTTAGTTAATATCAACTTTAAATTACGTAACGTAAACATTTTTAATGGACGGGAATTCCTACCCAGCATCAGCATCTGTTAACGAACTACGAGAGAAATTACGTATTGCTTCTTCACAAGTAACTTACTTGAAATGCCGTGAGGTAAAGCTTTGTGTTGGACAGGGATTCGAACACAGAACCTAATTGGATTGATATCGAAGCACAATCAACTGTGACATATCGTATTTTCTTGGCAGTAGCTAGATGTAACGGAAATGACGAGAAGAAACATTAATTTTTTACTTCCCAGGACTCCAACCCGGCACCTATCGCTGTACATTCTAGAGAAAACGAACGTTAAATATGGGTTTGTTACACCAACAGTGACATGTGAGCATGTTTGAACTAGAAATAATATGACGAAGAGTTCAGTGCGGACTGGTAATCGAATGCCACACACATCGTTGTTGACTACACACGATGAGACGTCAGCTACCGAATTTTTCTCCACCAGCAACTCAGAATAACATCATTGAACTTTCAGTGATCTCGCAAATAGTTCTGTCTCTCATTAGAAGGCAAAACCGTCAGATATCGTTAGTGTTGACAACGAATGAAAATACATTAAAAATTAAAATTAAGATACACCAGCAGATAGGTATTCTCACGTTAGAGCTTGATAATACATAATGAAAACTTCAGTTCCAGGCTAGGATTCGAACCCATTCACGCGCAATATGAGAATATGTTCAGGAATCTGCAGTTTTGAACAAACAACAAATTGTAGTCGAGCTGTACTGTCACGAAGGCATCAAATTCCTCGTTAAGGGCGGTCTGAGTTGCATTCCCAGTTCAGAATCAATTTTACCGACATTCAGAAGCTGCAATATAAGATGGAATAAGTGTCCTGTGACCATACATAGCGTTTGTTTCGTCACTAGAAATAAAGAACTAGTGTAAGAAAAGTTACTAGAGATAGAGTTTCTACATGTCGTCACCCGTGACTTTATTGTGGTTCAACCTAACATCTACTTGGTAGACAAGGAATATCATGTTTAATGTGAATTTCAGACAACAATGCCATTGTACCTTCTTCACTTGGGGTAGCCAAAAGAGAAGAGAATCTGTCTCTCCTTATCAAAAATCATCAGGAGAAGTTGGAATCGAACCCAGACCATAAGTATACAAACCTACCATCAATCCAACAGACCACCACATCACGTACTCCAGGTTTCCTTTTTCTATTGTAACGCTGTTGTGCCACACTGGATGAGATTTCTGACACACAGGCTCCCTGTAGTGGTTTGCGGCATGTTCACTACATTCATTTACTTGGTTGACCGAATCTCCATGAACTAGCTGCCTCGGCTAGCCAGTGCATACATTCGACTCTGTTTTGTAATCACCGAAATAAAATCACGCAACTGCCACCTACACAGAACTGCCAACAGTGTAGGATGCAGAAATGTAAATAGGAAGTGTTCCTTTTCACTTGACCCGGACGCCCGGGTTCCCGGGTTCGATTCCCGGCGGGGTCAGGGATTTTCTCTGCCTCGTGATGACTGGGTGTTGTGTGATGTCCTTAGGTTAGTTAGGTTTAAGTAGTTCTAAGTTCTAGCGGACTGATGACCATAGATGTTAAGTGCCATAGTGCTCAGAGCCATTTGAACCTTTTTGTGCAGTGCAAAAGAAAAGCTGTAACTGTCTGTCTCTCAGAATCTAGATCTGGACATATGCATTATCTCACAGCACTGTGAAATGCGGAAGTACTGGAGGAATCGTTGTCGACTTCTGGTGCTGCAGTACCTATGTGTCAGCCGGTAGTGTAACTGTCGGCGTCGCGCACTGTAGATTTGACGTCGTGAATTCAAGTGCAATCACTGCTAAATTTGTTAAAACGCAATTCTGCTGGCTGATGCCGTTATCAATCTAATGGAACTTTGAACATAATTCCCTTCACTTCTCAATCCAAAATAATCGCATGTTAAAAAAGTGCTAACTTATGTGACATTTTGTTCTTCTTTCAGGTTTAATAGACGACCAGGCAGCAGATGTATCTCGAAACTTTTGTATTATGTATTGGGAGAGCGCATCTGCCAAAATACGCCAGAAAAGTATTTTCTACATTAGCTGTCGTGTGGTAGTGGCATTTTATTCTTCTTCAAACCTTGTTTGACAGCTTTAACTCAGAACAAGTTTTCTACATGCATGTAAACAATAAACTGCATGTGCATTGTCAGACTGTTATAGACAACATCAGAGAATTCGCACATATCGTTGATGATTAATTTCTCTACCATGTTTACTATTGTTTTAACAACACTAAAAGAAACCTTACGAAAATTGTGCACTGTATTACAAGAAATGAAATAAAACTACCCATGATAACCTTATGACGAAAGTCTGTTTTAATAAAACTGAATATCTGTGCACGAGCGTGACTCTATCGGCGCGAAGTAGTAAAATACTACTCACTTAGATTTCGATTGAGTCTGTGTTTAATTGGTATGCTGTGCCATACTGAAGAGGTGTGCAAAGGGAGTATTTCATAAATTAAGTTATGTATTCCTAGAAACGAAAAATTTGCTTGTCAGCAGCGGACAGAGGCGTTACCTGTTCTGCAGCATTATAATTTTTCCACCATTGCACTATGAGTCGGAAGTATTTTCTTGCGATCTCCTTATTGATGTTTGATCTGACTGCTTGTAGCACTTTCACAGAAGGGATAAAAACGTTACTGTCAGTAACACTGGACCTGCTAACCATAAAAGACGCTTTTTCCTAGATCAGCACGTTACCACATAGCTAGCAAGGAGGTATGCGTTTTTGTTTCCTCTTACAAGGCCAGTAGTGGCTACAACTCGTAAACCGCTATTTAAAGGACGAGATTAGTTGCGATTTCCACGTGCAACAACTTACCTGCGCTGAAAACCGTAAATTTACAATCTTTTGTTACACCTAAAGCGATAATAACTCAGATTATTCAATGGGAATGACAGGAAAAATTGAGTGAACTTTGAGGCTTAATTCCGTACACACCAGGAAGTAGCTCGTCGATCACAGAGTTGCCAAACATTCCTTGCCTTGTTGCCAAATCTCAGTTACAGCACCAGCAGGAAGAAGACAAACCGATGTGATCCTACAGCGGGCTGGGAAGTGACCATATCTCGCATCTCAAAGACGCGGCTGCTGCGGCCTGGAATACGGAATGCATCTGATTCGCATTTCTGTAACTAGGTTTAGGGACTGGAGCGTAGTTACTAATAATACTCTGGACAGACTGCAAACTCAGCATCATAAATCAGTATCTCTCATAGTTGTTTTTATATTTCTTTCGTAAGTGTACTCAAAACAAAGAAACTCATTCATGGACCTTTTCGTGCCTCGCCGATAGTCAAGAACTACAAACAAATAAAAATAAAAAAGAATGTGTGTGAGAGAGTGAGAAGAGAGAGAGGAGAGAAATAGTTGAAAATAAAAAAGAATGAGAGAGTAAAAAATTTTTGTTAAGAAATTGAATCAAGGTATCTAAAGAAATCTTTCATTAAAATGACACGTTTAACATCAATACGAAATGGTTTATTCAGGATCTATGGAACAAGTATTAATCTAATCTAATCTAATCATATTGCTGAGTAGCCACGAAGAGTCATGAATTACCGAAATTTTCGCCAATATCAGCAACCAAAACTAACCTTGAAAATAAAAGACGACGGTTTTTGTAATAAACTGGGACTCCTCTCAAGACCCTTTCTTCCCTGTTAACTAACCACAGAAGATGTCTGATATACCTCCATTCATTAGTAACAAAGTGTGCATGCATTTAAAGATGAAGTGCATGATGTGAAGTTCTGTGATGGAGATACGAACCCAACACATAATCAGATTGTTAACTAAGTAAAATCAAATGTTACATATCGGTTTTTTTACCAGCTGCTAGGTGTTTGAATCTAAAATAAGGATAAAAAATTTTGTGCCTGAGCGACAAGCGAACCGCACACCTACCGTCCTTTACCATTCACAAATATAGCTTAAGTATCAATTGCTTATTCACCAAAAGTAAGATGTGTGCGTGTTTGACCAGAAATAACGACACCTATTCCGATTGTTGGCAACACATGAACAGACATTAAAAATGCACGTTAATTTTCTGTGGGAGGCCAGTGTGCACGTGATAGGGCTTGAAATGAGACGAGGTACTGGCAGAATTGAAGCCATGAGGATGGGTTGTGAGTCTTGTTTGGGTAGCTCATTTGGTAGAGCACTTGCCCGCGAATTGCAAAGGTACTGAGTTCGAGTCTCGGTCCGGCACACAGATTTAATCTGCCAGGAAGTTTCATATTAGCGTACACTCCACTGCAGAGTGAAAATCTCATTCTGGACAGTATCTGTGTTTACCATGACATCTGCCTATGTCATTTCCCAACGTAAACCGGCTCTGCCCAGTTGGTATTGAAGGAACACGATGTTCATGTGGATTCTGGATTATAACGTCTTTCTCTTGAGTTTACCACAGGTAAAGGAAATTTGTTTGTGCCTCTTAAAAGTAAATGCCTGCACCCACGCTTTGCACCTGTGATAGTTCGTTCCACCAGACCATTTTCTAAAACATTCTTTGTCATACACAACTTGAAATAGGTCACATCGACCAAATCATATGGAAGAACTGACAGCGACATATATCGGAAGGCAGTAAGATCCCTTGGCTTTTGGTTTGGCAGTATTCGACAGCCATTTCTAGGCGCAAGTAAATGAAGAAAGGCTGCGTCTTCATCAGTTACTTTAGTTTTTCTGTAATCTACGAGTAATAACTGATGTTTGATATTAAAATGAAGAGGATTCCGTAGTCAGGGAAAAAACCTGTGCTTTCACAACTAATTTTATAATGACCAAAAGGCATTAAATGATCTTCGAGCACATGTGTTCCAGCAATGGTATGAGGAAAATGATAGTAATAATGATGGTAATAATCGAATTATCAGGTAACTTCACACTTCACAATGGATTTTCTCGAACTAAGAAATTTGCTGAATTGGTGAAAATTTCAAAATGGCTTCACATCGAGGCTATGATGCCTAGAAAAGTCTTTACACCCTGTTGACATGACAATGGCATAATCTCCGCGTCAGAAGCCTGCTTCTACTTAATCATTTAATAGAAACGCATTTTTCCCACTGTGACTAAGTTTGTAAGCTAGGCACATCATCCGTTACAGCACACTCCAGGTGCTGGGAAATGTGGCCGCAATGGTCTGGTGGAACGAACTATCACAGGTGCAATGCGTGGGTTCAGGCATTTATTTGTAAGAGGCACAAAAATGGTTCAAATGGCTCAGAGCACTATGGGACTTAACTTCTGAGGTCATCAGTTCCCTAGAACTTAGAACTACTTAAACCTAACTAACCTAAGGACATCACACACATCCATGCCCGAGGCAGGAATCGAACCTGCGACCGTAGCGGTCGCGCGGTTCCAGACTGTAGCATAAGAGGCACGAACAAATTTACTTTACCTCTGGTAAACTCAAGAGAAAAACGTTATAATCCGCATTAAACATCACGTTCCTTCATTACCAACAGGGCAGAGCCGGTTTATGTTGGGAAATGACATAGGCGGAAGTCATGGTAAACATAAATGCTGTCGCCAGCAAACTTACTTACATTAGAAAATTTTATTTTATTTGTTGAACCGATAGCCATTTAAAGGAACAGGACACCTATTTTACTTGTGCTTAATTGAACTAGAGATTTTGAAAAATTTGGTGCTGGACTGTGATTCGAATTCGTATCTCCTCTTTCGAGGATCTGAATCTCTCGGAACAGTATAGTTCAATCATTTCGTTCCTTTTCCCAAGACTGCAATCTTCTTTAGGTCTCCTCCAAAGGTAAGTATGTGGGTCAGAATCCTGATACAGTACAAAAATATTCATAACTTCATTTCAAGCCCTACCACGTGCACACTGGCCTGCTAGTGAAAATTAACGTGCATTTTTATTGTCTGTTCATGTGTTGCAACAATCGGAATAGGTGTCGTTATTTCTGGTCAAACACGCACACAACTTACTGTTGGTGAATGAGCAATTGATACTTAAGCTATATTTGTGGATGGTAAAGGACGGTAGGTGCGCGGTACGCTTGTCACTCAGGCACAAAAATTTGTATCCTTATTTTAGATTCAAACACGTAGCAGCTGGTAAAAAAAACCGATATGTAACATTTGATTTTACATAAATAACAATCCGATTACGTGTTGAGTTTGTATCTCCATCACAAAACTTCACATCATGCACTTCATCTTTAAATGCATGCACACTTTGTTACTTCTGAATGGAGGTATATCAGACATCTTCTGTGGTTAGTTAACAGGGAAGAAAGGGTCTTGAGAGGAGTCCGGTTTATTACAAAAACCGTCGTCTTTTATTTTCAAGGTTAGTTTTGGTTACTGATATTGGCGAAAATTCCGGTAATTCATGACTCTTCATGGCTACTCAGCAATATGATATGATTAGATTAGATTAGATTAATACTTGTTCCATAGATCCTGAATAAGACATTTCGTAATGATGTGAAACGTGTCATTTTAATGAAAGATTTCTTTACATACCTTGATTCAATTTCTTTACAAAAATTTTTTACTCTCTCTCCTTTTTTATTTTCAACTATTTCTCTCCTCTCTCTCTCCTCACTCTCTCACACATATTCTTTATTTATTTTTATTAGTTTGTAGTTCTTGACTATCGGCGAGGCACGAAAAGGTCCATGAATGAGTTTCTTTGTTTTGAGTACACTTACAAAAAAAATATA